>NW_010316787.1:0-3467 GCF_000700745.2 Antrostomus carolinensis | reverse complement strand
AAGGTCCCTTCCAACCTAAACTGTTCTATGATTCTATGCGTTTAATATTGGTCTAGAGAAATATTTTGTCTTTGACTTAGTATAGAGACAGCCACTGCTCCAGCAGCCCAGTCAACCATACGCTGTGTTTGATTGTCAAAGAAGTTGTCTGTGGTTTTGGTCAGTGCTTAGATATACATGGGGAAAAACAGGACTTCAAACCTCTGAGCAAGATGACTTGTCAGGGCCCTGTTGCCTGTTATATTAAGTGCCCAAGTACAGGATAGAGTTTCTCTTTTTGATCAGAGTTGCAGACCTGCAACTAGCAAATACCACCAGCTCAGCAGTGTGACCTGAGGGAGAATGAATGCTGGGATAGAAGGACCTTTGCTCTGGTCTGGTACAATGGAAGAGACTCTGCAGTGATTACCTACATCCCCTCTAAGTTTCAAACTCCATCTTGAGGTGAAGGCAAGTGGCTCACTGGGCTGAAATCACCTCAAGAAGTGATGTGACAGTCCCTTCCCAGGCTGAAGAGGCAAATCCCCGTGTTTCAGGGCTACAGCATGAATTGTGTATGCAGAGATGCTGTACCGGGGGACTGAGCCATCCCCTCCTGGGACATCACCACAGAAGGCTGTATGGAAAGAGTCTCCTTCTGTACTGGTAAGCAAGCCCTTAAAGAAACAAGATTACTTGTAAGGCATTTCTGTCTCTTTGAATGCTCTACAAGCAAGTACTGCAACAGATCATACAATGATAGAATTGGTTTGGTTGAAAAAGACCTTTAAGATGGTTGAGTTCAACCATTAACCTAACACTGCCTAGTCCATCTCTAAACCATGTCCCTAAGTGACACATCTTTTAAATGCCTCCAGGGATGGTGACTCCACCACTGCCCTGGCAGCCTGTTCCAATGCCTGAGAACCCTTTCAGTGAATAAATTTTTCCTAATATCCAACCTAAAGCTCCCCTGCTGCAGCTTGAGGCCGTTTCCTCTTGTCCTGTCACTTGTTACTTGGTTGAACAGACCGACCCCCCCCTGGCTGCACCCTCCTTTCAGGTAGTTGTAGCGTGATAAGGTCTCTCCTCAGGCTCCTTTTCTCCAGGCTAAACAACCCCAGTTCCCTCAGCTGCCCCTCATAAGACTTGTGCTCCAGACCCTTCCCCAGCTTCACTGCCCTTCTCTGGACATGCTCCAGCACCTCCATGTCCCTCTTGTAGTGATGGGCCCAAAAGATCAACCATTACCAGAAATTTAGCCAAATCTTCAGTGTGTCAGAGGGTGGAGGCGGAAGGTAGTTTGCAAGATTGCAGCCACTGTCCACTTTAGAAACAGAATTGCTGTATCTGAGATTGGAAGACTTGGTCCACAGCATCCCAGAAATTCTGGGGTCTTATGGTAGGACCAGGACTCTATGGCCTAGCCCTCCACAGTAAAGAAGACAGTGACCTTCCTACAACAGGCAGAGCAGAAACTTTTGTCCCAATCAAAATTTGCAGAAAAACTAGTTTCAAGAATTGCCACCACTGCTTGCTTTTGCTCAGAAACCAATGGTTTTATAGTACAGTCAAGACACTGTTTCCAGCAATGAATGATTTTTCCAATGAAATCTGGATGTTTGTGCAGGAAAAAAAAAAAGGCAACAGTGCTTGTTTTTCATATAAACGTAAAGGATCTTAATGCCTTTCCCATTTTTTACTGCATGTCTCTCCAGTTTGTGCTCAGATTATGACTGTCATCACTTTCATGTTACGCCTTTTATTTTCACCGCCCACTGAAAGCATCTTCAAACATATTAGTAGAGATTATGAATTTGCCATGCAACACTGCAAAAGCCAGATCAGCAAATTCAGTGTGCCGTCTCTCTGGTAACATGGCAAAAGAAGGAAGCTGGCATTTTGTACTGTGCCACAAAGTAACCTGTGCTTTAGATTCTTTAGTAACCTAAAGAATCCAAGTTCCTGGTGCACTGGAGGCAAGAACGACTGAGCCTCTGGCAACTGGGCAGCTTTTCCACATCGCAGATGTGCAGCCGCTCGTGTTGGATGCGCAGTTCAAGTGTGGTCAGGCTTAGTTCAGTGCTTGCCAGGATGGCTGATCAGCTGCTCCCCTTCGTGGAGGGAACTTCCACCCATGAAAATCCAAACACTCTGGAATAGATCCCACTGTGCAGACTGGCGGGAAGGAAAGGCCAGGTGTTTGCACTCAGATGGCTGCACATGCTACCGCCACAACAAAAGAGCAGGGCTGAAGAACACAAGTATCTATTGTCCAGCAGTCTCTAGGCTTAGGAACTCAAACTCCTAACCTGTATTTGGAAAGTAACATCACTAATCCTCCAAAAGACATGAATCTGCAAAGGCCTGTCCCTCTGCTGCAGTCAGAGTCTCTCTTTTCAGTTAAAAAGCAGAAAAAAATAGCCCAGATTTAAAAGTGTTTAGGCATGAAGAAGATACACACTAGGCAGGGAGAAGTTTTATTATCCTCAGATTTTTTTTTTTCCTCCACTGCAGAGTTAACCAAGACAGATGCCTAGATAGTTCTTTCCAAACAGGAAACCTCTTTAATTGTCACTTCTCCTGACGTGAAAGAGTAAGGCTTTCAGACTTCTGCGTAATGCCTATATGAACTGTCAGAACTGATCAGAATGTGACCCTGTGTCATTTTCTTCAGAGTAGCTGGTCTGGGGCGATGCTTCAGATTTGTGTTGAAAACAGTGTTGATAATGCAGAGATGTTTTCATTATTGCTGAGCATCTAAACCTTCAGCTCAAGTCCATATCCTGTCTGTTTTGCCCCATTTTCAATATGCAGTACCATATGCTGTGCAGTATTTTCTCCACATACTGAACATCTTGGGTTGGTACTTAGTCTGTGTAACAAACACTAAATTTTACTCAACACATCCTGTCTGGACTGGCACATCATTAATTTCAACTACTCCGGTCCATTATTTCAAACCTAGAATGGATTCTTCCAGGTTTGATTCTCCTGGGGGTCCATCCAAAGACTTCCTCAGGATCAAAGAGGAGATGTTTCCAGATCAACAAGCTAGGTGCTGAGTTCCTATCATGCTCTCACAGTTGATATATCAAGACACCAGTGATGTGCTCTAGATTCTGTACTGTGTTCTGTTTAATTGAGTCTCCACCATTTGAGACGGGGGAGTGAAGTGGGAAGGGCTGTGTGGGTACAGGCAAAGGCAGAGGGGAAAGACAGGGGAACTTTCAAGACTGGGGAGAGCACAGGCTTTGTTTTCTGAAATGAGGGAAGTGATACTTGGATGCATCCTTCCCCAGCCCTTGGAAGGGCTCTGTTCAGCCTCTACCCGATTCTAGCTTTTTTCTTCCTGGCCCGAGTGTCCTGTCACTGTTGTCTCACCCTTTTATTTCTGGTAGGCCTGCCTGGGTCCGTTGGTGTGTGCAGCCCCATCACCCCTTGCCCTATTGCTATGGGCCCTACTAAAAAGTCTGTCCCCATCTTTC
>NW_010316786.1:0-630 GCF_000700745.2 Antrostomus carolinensis | reverse complement strand
GCTGGAAGAGGGTAGGTTTGGATTAGATATTAGGAAGAAGCTCTTCACTTTGAGGGTGGTCAGACACTGGCACAGGTTGCCCAGAGAAGCTGTGGGTGCCCCCTCCCTGGAAGTGTTCAAGGCCAGGTTGGATGAGGCTTTGATCTTTTCCACATCCTGGTCTAGTGGAAGGTGTCCCTGCTGCTGGCAGGGGCGTTGGAACTAGATGGTCTTTAAGGTCCCTTCCAACCCAAACCATTCTATGATTCTGTGATTCTATCTCTAATTAGAAGATTAATGAAAATAATTCTTTTGGGTCAAGATAGTGATCTTCATAGTTACGTACCTTTCCTAACCCAAGCTATAAAGTTGTAGAATTACTAAAGAGGAGTTTAGAAATTCATGGGCTTCCTGTTACAGCTATATATGAAAATCTTCAGAGGATGATTGAACTAAATGGAAAGATTCTGGATTCCCTGAGTACTACTAAGGCAACTTTCTGTCTTGAAAGGTTCTGCAGATGTTCTTTCCCTTTGTACTAATTAAAGTGTAGGTTTTAATGTGTTCTGTATGAGTCAAGGCTTTTTGCCTTAGAGTTACGCAATGTTTCTATGACATCATCAGGACAATAGAGGAGTTTACCTTGGTGGA
>NW_010316785.1:6568-8508 GCF_000700745.2 Antrostomus carolinensis | reverse complement strand
AGAACAATTTAATAATTGAAATAAAATAACAATCAAAATAATAGTGACAATAATAATGGTAATAATAGAATATACAAATGAGTGATGGTGGTGCTTTGACCCACAGTGGGACCATGCTGTCCTGCACTCACTCCACCAACTCCCCCAAGGGAGATGGGATGGGAGACACAACAAAGGGGACACGGGATTAGGATGAGGACAGGGAGGACTCACTCATCAGTGATGGGCACGGGCAAAACAGACTCAACTAAACCTCCCCTGGTGCAACTGGAGCCCATTTCCTCTTGTCCTGTCCCTTGGTCCTTGGTTGAACAGACCCACCCCCACCTCTCTCCACCCTCCTCCAAGGGACTTGCACAGAGCCACAAGGTCTCCCCTCAGCCTCCTTTTCTCCAGGCTCAACAACCCCTACACAACAATTTTGGGGGTACACCTAGACAGAGGTATGACTAGAAGTTAGCAAGGAGATGTCAAGTGTTTCTTTCTGTTTCTGGAAGTTTCAATAATAAATTCCCCTGCACTTATGAATCTACTCCTCCCACCTCCAGCTGGGAACACACTGGCTTCTCCACTACCTCCCAGATGGAGGGGAAGGATGGGAAGATGTCAGTACCAACATCCTTACTAACTGCATGTGGTGGCTGGGAAATAAAGGGTGGAGGACAGAACAGTTTGGCTAAGTCAAGACATGTCTTGAAACCAGTATTAAGGAAGAAATTGTCTTTCTGTTTTTATGGGACTTTAAATTTTACTCCTTTACTCCTGTGCAACCTGGTGTAGAGAACCTGCTTTGGCAGGGGAGTTGGACTGGATGACCTCCTGAGGTCCCTTCCAACCCCACCAGTCTGGGATTCTGAACCCAGAAAACTAAGCAGGGATAAGAATGGAAAACTAAGAAGAAAGTATGCAGAATATGCAGCGCATTTTGATACCTTAAATAGTGCCAAGTACTGAAGACACAAAAATAAAATGTTGCACATTTTTTTCCTGGGTTTTTTTAATTTTTGTATTGAGGGGGGAAGGAGGGACAGCTGGTACATCTCTCTTACTCAAATACACTGAATTTTAAGATCTACGCTGGCTTATCCTTTGGAACTTGAACAGTTTTCATGTGTTTAGTAAGCTACTGAATAAAAGAAAGTGTAGTAACAAAGGTCTTGAGTAATCCAGAGCTCGTTGGTCTTTCTCTGATTCTTCAACAGTCATTGTCACTTGGAGGGTAAGGATGACAACACTTTCCTCCTCAAGGTTGTGTTATTATAAGAGTAAATGATTCAGGGGCACCTTCTTTATGTACCACTTGTAGTAACTTCCATGTATTGCCCCTTCACAGACCAATGTTTTACTCGGTGAGTTCACAATTAGTTTCCCCCCTCACCTTATAACTCATGACAGTTAACTTAGGGGGTGTTTTTTCCTTCGAGAGCTGAAGATAATGTAGTTAGAGAGGAGAGTGCAGAATGCTCTTTGCTTTGTGAGATGTTCTGTGACATAGCTGCGCGTAAGTGGCAGCCTCAGTCCCTCCTGGAGTAACTTCCTACGTTCAGAAGAAATAAGGTGGTGGGAAATATCATGGGCTGCACCCAGAGCAGCGTGGGCAGCAGGTCGAGGGAGGGGATTCTCCCCCTCTACTCCGCTCTCGTAAGGTCCCACCTGGAGTGCTGTGTCCAGTTCTGGAGCCCCCATCACAAGAGAGACATGGACCAGTTAGAACAAGTCCAGAGGAGGCCACCAGGATGATCCAAGGGCTGGAGCAGCTCTCCTATTAAGACAGGCTGAGAGAGTTGGGGCTGTTCAGCCTGGAGAAGAGAGGGCTCCAGGGAGATCTTATAGCGGCCTTCCAGTACCTGAAGGGGCTACAAGAAAGCTGGGGAGGGACTTTTCATAAGGGCAGTTAATGACAGAACAAGGGGAAATGGGTTTAAGCTGAAAGAGGAGAG
>NW_010316785.1:4517-6454 GCF_000700745.2 Antrostomus carolinensis | reverse complement strand
GAGCACCCTGGTCTAGTGGAAGGTGTCCCTGCTGCTGGCAGGGGGGTTGGGACTGGATGATCTTTAAGGTCCCTTCCAACCCAAACCAGTCTATGATCTTCATTCCCACCCTTCTGCATGTGTGTTTTTTGGTGGGAGAGGAGAATTCAATTGGTGATGCATTAATGGTGTATGTTGCAGTTATTTTCAGGCCCAGGTCTCCCAGATGTGCAGACCAGAACAGGACAAATGCAATATTTTACTTTTTGTCTCAGAAGAGCTGAATTTGGTTTTGGCATTAGTTCTAACTGAGTAAAATTTAAAAAAACCCATTTTTTTTCCTTTCTTTTAACCCTGTGCAAAGGAGGGGGCTGCTAGAGCTGCAAGATAATTGAGTCAGAGCCTGTTGCTACCAAAAGATGATTAGTTTCTTGTGTTTCTGTGTGTTCTGATGTGAACCAATCTATTATGTCTGGTTTGTGTTCCTAAGGATGCCCTATTTTTGTGTGGATCTCACAAAAGCAGCCACAGTTCACTGATGTTTATTAGTGACCTTGTCTTGTCCTCTGACTGATGGACAGTTTGCTTTGAACATGGGGAAATGCTCCTCCCAGTCATTATGTGGATGTTCTGGGGGGGTTTTTTGGGAGGTTGGTTTTTTTTTTTTTGGTAGTTGTTTAATGTCTCCAAGGCCCTGCTGCAGTTCTAGATGTAAAAAAAAAAAAGAGAGAGAAACTGAATTATGGGTGTTTAAAGCTGAAATATTTATAGAAGCAGTTTTTTTAATTTAAAAATAGCATTTGTGCCTGAGAAGATCAGATGTACCACTTCAGTATGAAAAACAAAACCAGATTTTTAGTTGATATTATTAATAGAAATTGCATGAAATTTGATAATGTAATGTAGCTGAAAATATTTTCTTCCAGTCTAGGTTTTGAAGTGTTTTTGTATTACTAAATGTTATAAAGAAAAGAAAAAAAAAATCTGTATTTTTTATAGTTATAGGATACAAAGACAAATAGTTGAATGGCTGTTTATTAAAGAAGAGAATATAGCAAGTATCAGAACATACAGCATAGAAATTAGATCTTTCAAATGAAACAGAGGGGAGTGATATTAGAAAAATAATTTTACTAACTATGGCAAGATGGGATTTCCACCTCTCACCAGCAAAGCGCTATAAATTAAGACGAAAATGTGTTCTAGAAATAGATGGAAATTAAAAACTGGATTATTTAGGCTCAGAAGTTTCTTTAATTGCATGTGAGGGAAGATCATGTGGACTTTCAAAATCCATCCTTATTTTTAATAAAAGCAACAATATTTTTAATGAAAACCAATGGAATCCTGAAGTCCTTCTTGATTTGAAGTCACTATTTGAAGTCATTATTTATGTTGATTAACATTTTACCTGAATGAATGTCAAGTACTTCAGGATGTGGCCCCAATTGATTTTTAAGGTGTCGGCAATAATTAGTGTTCCAGTATCCAAAGTGTATCCAAAGTTGGGTCATGTGGAAATGCTTCCTAATTTGAGAAATCAGGTATTGATGGGATTGAAAGAGTAAAGAAGTTTCCTGTATTTCTCTGTCAAGGCTCAGGCAAAGGATGTAACATCCGGTGGTGTTTTTCAGCTCAGTGAAAGAAACTCTTCCCTGTTCTTTGTAAAATGCTAAATTGTGATATTTTACTACATGTAAAATAAATCACTGTTGTGAGTTACTGCTTTGACTTTTCAAATACTATCTTAGAGAACACTTGAGGGGGAAGAGAAGTGCCCTTGGAGCAATGATCCACAACTCCAAATCAGAAATGTAAATTGGGATGCATTTTGAAGTGGAGTTTTGCTCCACTTTCTTCAATATTTGAATATATCCCTAGTACTGTGGCAACTCTTTCAAATAAAAATTTGAAGACAAAAAAACAAACCAACTCTGCCTAAAACTTTGGGTACCAAT
>NW_010316785.1:0-4491 GCF_000700745.2 Antrostomus carolinensis | reverse complement strand
TGCTGTGTGTGTTTCCTTGGAATGACAGATCTCCTGAGCTTTGCAGCCTTCTCCCCAAAAACCTCGGTGTGAAGCAGCGCTCTGGATGAGTCAAGAGAAGGCAGCATCCAACCATGAATATTCACTGTTATCAGATCACACCATCCAGCTCCGCCAGCCTGATGACCTGGACTCTTTAGTCACAGCTGACAGGAAACAGCAAGTTAACTGGAAGTACAACTCTGATTTACCTTTTACTCCTTACTTTTGACTCCCCATAGTCTGCCTTTGAAAGACCTACTACTTCTAACTGGATTGGTTGATCTATTGAGATGAGAATCTTTGTTGTATACTAGACCACTAAGTGTATAAAGAAAACCAAAAAGTAGGTGCAAGCTGGTGTAGAATTTAAGTTTCCTTTTAAAAAAAACCACACAAACTTTATTTTTAACTCCAGATTTGAAGGAATATACTCTTCTGTGGGAGTCCATTTAACATTTATTCTCAGAGGTATTTATGGACAGAGAGAGAAATTAACATTAAAGTGTACAAATACTGCTAGGCAGCCACCTACTCACCTTGTTATTTCCTAATACATAATTGACCTGATATCCTTACTTCATTTGAAAATACATTTGAGCTCACCTCCATAAATATGGATTTGCTACAAGCAAAGTTTCCAAGATCCCTGCAATTTAATCTGGTTGAATCTGAGCATAAAGAACAAAGATCTTATTCACTGTCTTCATAGATGCTCTAAAAATTAATTAGCTCGTGCTTTACAATGCTTTAAAAAGTTACAAACACTGTGTAAACTTTATCATTTGGTTCTTCACTCTAGTGTAGTCCAGCTTTTAATTGGTCTGCTTGCCATGTTACCAAGGAACTGAACTCTGACCAATTAAGCAAAATCAGTCATAGTTATTAATCAAATGAGACTTCAAGTAGAATGTAGGGTGACACCAGATGTAGTAAAGCTGGTGAGCTTTGCATCCTTCTCCTGGAATAAGTACTGAGCCAACAAAAGTAACTATTTTGGGTTTCACTGTGCTCCCTAATACGCCACCTTTCTGTAACTGTAACACAGCTGATAGCTCAACAATTTATGGTCGTTAGAGAGCTCACGGGACCTTTTTGTGAAGTTTAGAGGACCGAGCTAATTTCCTGTTCTTATAATTATATTCTGACTGAATTCTCACACTGGCTGGATAACTTCACGTGTCGTTTTTCAGTCCCAGTCTCAAAGCACGGTGCAGTGTTCATTCCTAATGAAGCTTTAACTCAATGTCAATTCTATCTTGGTGACTAGTACCATTATTTTGTAGAAAAAATTAGTGTGCTCTGAAGTTTTTTTGGATGCAAGGCACTCTGAGTATCATAGCTGACTGTGTTTGATATTGCTAGAGACTTTGGGAGCTTCATCTCAAGGAGGGAGAAACTTAGAACATGGGGAGTCATGAGTATGTTCTTAACTAGTGCCAGAACATCAGCTCAAGCTGATTGCTCCTTTGTGTCACTCTGAGGGCAAGAGTGTGATTCATCACTTCCATTTTGCTGAACACTGAAGTGCAGATGCTTCTTTATGACTTAGATTTTACTTCCATTGAAGACTAAATGGCATCCTGATCTCATTTGTAATAATGTAAATTGGGACTAATTTGGTAAAACTGGTTGACCTACATCAGTATAATTTTTGTGTGAGTTCTTGTCAGATTCAACAGCTCCACTGGAAATAGGTCTGGTCATAGCAAATACATATTGAATTCCCTTGAAAAGTACCTGGATTTCCCAAGCCCTGGGAAGCATGTCTGCGTTCTGATTGTTATTCACCAGTAGAATATTTGTCAAACAAATTCACTGAACATGTTTAAGCCCCTGTCCCCTTCCTGTGTGAAAGTTCAGGCATGATGTAGCTTTCAATGAATGATTTGGCTTGACCAGCAGCCCACTTCCATTTTGACAATAATACCATCTGCCATTCTTTCACAGTGTGCTTGTTCCTCTGTCTCTGTACCTCTTGTGATGACTACATTGTTTTGATATGCTAGGCCAGTTAAACTGGGGAAAAAAAAATCTAGTTTAAAAATAGCTGTATGATTTTAAAATGATTTTTAAAAACTGGAGGAGCACAGAAGAAAAAAATTGGTTATATATGGTTATAGATCTATTTTTGTAGTTCTATGTCTGGTAAACTGAAGCTGTCTGATAGACTGGAATAGCACAAAAAGGAAGGTTTGTGTAAGTATAGATACGGAGTCATCTCGGGCTGTGGTCAGGATGATCTTACTGGGATGTCTTTGGGTCACTGGGCTGAGAAGGGTTTGTTTGGTTTTTTGGGGTGTTTTGTTTTGTTTTGCTGTAGCATTCTTCTTCTATCAAACTATTTTATTTTAAGAACAGAGCTTCCCTTCTAGTTTCTTCCTTCTTCAATTAATTGATGTCTTTCACTTCTAGACATCAGTCAGGCTGCCAACCAGCAGGATAGCAATGTACAGCTAAATACAGACGTTCAAAATGTGAAATCTGTCAGTCCATCCCCCGGGCACAAGTCTGTGCCTCTTCACGTTAGAACAACACTCACATGTCTTATTAAATCAGGTCCTCTTTGTGCAGCCTATGTGCTCTGGATTTGCTCTGCTGTGTGCAGAAGCTCCACGCTTACGCTGGTGTTGATAAAAGTTCCTTCCTCAGGCTGCACTGAAAACCAGCAGCCCCTGTTGTGTGCACAATAGCAATTGCCATGAACACTACAGACTTGAATGGAAGAGGAACGGAGTCAGAGGGATGTAATAGTCTCATGTTATTGAAATATTCATTTCCTACATTCTCCAGCTCTACCCAGCTGGAACTTGCTGGCCACACTTTTCCTTTGGGATTGACAGGCAGTAGAAAGCTCGGAACGTTGGTGCTTCCATTTTCCTGTCTCCCTCCCAAGTTCAAGCTGCGTTCCTGCAGGAGATGTCAGCAGAGGATACAGTGATTGTAGAAGTCAGAGACTCTCCTACAGGACTGAAAAAGAGAAAAAAATATTCCTTATTTTTGCTCAACAGTTACTCAGTTCAAAAAGAGAATGATCATGCTTTTTGCGTTATGATGATCAGATGGAATTAAGATTTTTGAGCCTTTTGTGTTCCTTTGGTGCCAGAGAAGAGCCCTCCAGACTGGAGGAAGATGGCAAAGTACAGTTGAAAGTGAATGAATAATTTTATTTCACCTGTTCTTGTTTCATAATTGCAGTATATCTATATCCATTTTATACTGATTACAATAAAAGAAACACTAGTGAAGTTTTGTAAAAAAAATTTGGCATTTTTGCCTCTTTCAGTCTTAGAACAATTCATGTTGGAAGAGGCCTTGGAAGCTCACCTACTCCAACCTCCTGCTTGAAGGAGGGACCAGCTTCCTTAAGGTTTTGTCCAGTTGGCTTTGAAAACTTCCAAGAGATACCACAGCCCTTGTGAGAAACCTGCTCCAGTGCCTGAGAGCTCTCAGGGTGAAAAAACCTTTTCTTTACATCAAGTTCTTCTCACCTTTTCTTTACATCAAGTTGAACCAGTTTTAGTTTATGATGACCATTGTCGCTTGTATCTGTTGTAAAGAGCCTGCCTCTGTCTTAGGAGAAGAAACTAAGGAACTGGATAGGCAGACTTCTTCAGGGATTTAGTTGTTAAGGAGCTAGGTTTGAAATAATCATCTTGTTTTCACTCACCTGATCTTCTTCTGAAGTCAGAAGACTCAAAGTGTCTCATGGAAACGCAAATAAATGAGATGTAAAGGACATCCCCTGAAAAGGCAGTCGGAGAACCAAGTGGGAAGCGTGACCTCTTCTGTTCTCTTTACAGCTTGTTGCTTGTCCAACATTGGAGCAGACATTTGTTCTATTTTTTTCCCCCCAATTTGTAAGATTACTTTTGATAAGTATTATTATATTTTATCAGTTTATTGGTTTAATGTCCAAAATTCTGGACCAGGATCAAGGCCTGAGTTCTTTAAAAAGCAGAAGATGCAACTCCTGTTTTTTCCAGTTGAAGAAAATAATGCAGAAATGTGAGGAGGACAGGACAGGAATGAGATGATGCAATTCCATGTGCTTGCTGTGTGTGTAATTGGCATAAACTTTCCATTCTCTCTTGATTTCTTTTTTCTTATTAAAAAAATATTAATTTTTCTTCCCGTTGTGTAAAAGGAGAAATTAAATAAAGACTGAAAAATCCCATGGTTCTCTGAAAAAGGGTGAGTTAGGAATAGTGATGTAACTAACCTCTTCTGAAACCTGCCTTTTTTGTTACTTTGCAGAACAGTGTCTTGATGAGCTGGTGAGAAAGCAACAAGTTTTTCCCCTCAGTGTAAAACCCTGTTACTATTTGAAGTTGCAGAAAAAGGTGGTCTTCCTCTAGCTGTCACATAAACTTCCTCTAGTTCTTGCTTTACATCAAGGAGGATATTAAACCTGGCCTGGAAATCTTATTTCTTGTGATGCACTGTGATGCATCCCTTTAGATAAAACTGCCT
>NW_010316784.1:0-24200 GCF_000700745.2 Antrostomus carolinensis | reverse complement strand
AATAAAATAAAATAAAATAAAATAAAATAGAGACTCCATGTTTCATGACTCTCAAGTTTTAACCACAAGATTGAAAGAAAAAAACCAATCCCTCAAATACTTACATTTAGTCCTTAAAACCCCTAGCCACCAACTATATACTGCAGGCTATGTCTACATTAATTCTCACCTATATTCATTTATTTGGTTTTCCTCCTTTGGTGGAATCAGATTTAATATTTCTTAAGTAACAGATAAATTACTAGTGTCTATATTATCAGCACCCTATTAAGAGCAGGAATCCAGCTCGATGCCACTGGGACGTTGTAACATTCCTATCTCATCAGCCATCAGACTAAGGTCTAGGGAGTGAAATTTATCAACTCCCATTGTACAGTGTATCTGGAAGGATGATAAACGTGATTAAAATTCATTTCAGCAACACAGTTGCTCATATGTATTTGATGTCCTTTTCCTTGGAATGGTGAGACAAATTGCACAGTTCCCCAAAATGAAATTCAGTCGTGGATTTTATACAACGTGCCCTGATAATACAAATCAATATTTTGACAAAACACATCTTTGCCTGAAGATGAAGTATAATGTGTAATGAAATACATTTAAGTACTTTATAATTTATCCTGAGAACACAGTGCATTTGACCAAATGTCATACATCATTCCATGGAAAACTAGGTGGAATGTATAATCTATACTCCTTTAAGAAGCAACTGCGTTGAGACAGTGCACAATCAAACACTTAATATTCAGAAAACATTTCAAATTAAGGATCTGTGTGCAACCTTGTGAAGATATGCATTGTTCTACAAAGTTCAACTGCAAAGATCACAATTTTTTCTCAAATGCAATATTATGTTCTCTACTTACTTGCATTTTTAAGATAGAGTACATTATCTTCTGTGGGTCAGCTTGCTTTTTGCCATCGACCTCACAAAGCTTGCTTACACATATAAAGGCAGCAAAAAAAAATTCCAAAAACTTTCTGTGGACCTTTTGTGTGACTCTTGCCCTGTATCTATAACAAATGAGATGTTTTCCTCTGGAATTTCCATGTCTTAGACCTATCTGGTTATTCACCCTCTTAGAGTTCTCTCTCTGTGGAGCACAGAGCAAAAATTTCACAGGCAGCAGCGGCGCAGACAGAAAGTTAGAAGTTGGTAACTTCTCCTAAATCTAGCCTAGTCCAAAATCATCAAGAACATTTAACAGTCTGATTCTCCTTTGTTTTGCAGAATGATACAACAACCTACATATCTTAATAGGTCTTGGCATCAGGTATGATCTGCATAGGTCAGGTAAATATACGAGTAGGGATTTAGCGTTTGACTCAAATATGAGCCAGATGAGGTAGTATTTAATGGGAAGACTCAGTAACTCTCCAGGCAAGACTCACCGATACATGAAATAAAACGAGCCATGTATTTTGCTGATTAAGGTTTGCTCCATGTAATAACATGTCTTATTGCAGTCTCATTTAATGCTCTCTTGGCCAAAACAGCCTGGACTTTAGTCTTTACAAGGAGTTTATCAGAATTTAAGACCTAAATGCCCAGACCACGATCATTACACAGGAATTGTTTTCACCGAGGCCAAGACACGAGCATGTTTGGGCAGTACACAAAGATCTGTTGCTAAAACATTTCCCACTCGAAATGTAATTGTTCTCCAGTTAGGAAGTAATCACTGAAAAGCAAAATCCTACAGATGACACACTGAGTTTTATGTTCACAGAAGGTTAATATATTTTCCATCCACAGTGGAACTGTTGGTAATTTATAGGCAAGAATTGAGCCCTGGTGTAAGCAAGTGCAATTCTTATTGATCTCAATAGGAGAAGCGCTCATTTATAGCAGGGCTGGTTTTGGCCTCACGTCTGTTTAGTACCAGAATGAAGAATATTACAAGACAGGGCCAGAGGTTCAGGATGTGTTGAAAGCTTTTGCATGTGAATATTAAAATAGCTCGTCTCCACAATAGCAACTATTTTGGGCTGGAGAACACAACATGTGCCAATCTGAGTTGCATAATGCTTTGCATATCTCGGGGTTCGCTACTCTGAATAGTTCCACACTGAATGGCTGCTTAATCTCTCCGGTACAGTTACTGTATAGATCCTCTATCTAACAGCACAACACAGCGCTGTGCTCAATAGACGAGCCCTGTATTCACTCTCAAAAGCACAAACCAGCCCATAGGAGAGACTGAGGCAGAGCTTCGCTTCAAGAGCTCTGTGGCTTACGCTATTTTGGTGTGAGTTTAAAGAAAAACACTTTTTTTTTTTTTTATATACATTTGGTTTTCATTTGTTTGAAACAGTTTTGCAGCCTAATAAAAAAAGACCTACAGTTTCATAAAAGGAAGTTAACTGGTTGTCTTTGGGCAATAGGAGACTTTTTTCATTTATTACTGGGTTAATTTAAGGGCATTAACCGCAGTCGGCCCATGAGCTCCATTATAGAACTGATTTGATTTAGGATCTTTTTTAATTACAGTTTGTTTTATTAAAAAAAAAAAAAAAAGTCAGTGTGAGAATACTGGATCTGAGGCCTTTCTTATTACACTGCTTGTGGACTATCTTGTAAGTCATCAGTGTCCACTGTCTGTCCTCCTCTTGGCTGGCAGCAAGCGTACCCACCAGGAACACAGGTTCAGGGTGCTGGTGTTCCCATTCAAGCTCTCTTTCCAGCAGCAGGGAGGTATCTCATTTATCTAATTTTAGCCACAGTGCCTGCCATACTCCAAAGATTTTTCTGAAATGATCACAGCACACAGCTCTGGGGTAAAACTCACGCATTTTTCTAAAGCCCAAGCAAACACATACATACCGTGCTCTAAAAATGTTTACATTACTGTCTTCTTCAACACAGCATGAACAAGCCACTGTGTGTAAGCATAAAACACTGGCAACCACCATTCACCTCATAGGCATAACCCAGGATAATATATTGAAAGCTTAATTTCCAAGAATATAGCCTATTCTTTCCTTTTTTAATTAGACTTTTTCACATAATGTATACTATCTCAATAAATTCACTTTACTGTTATGACTAGAGTGGCTATTCAATGTTGAGCTGTATTAATTCAAACATACATCAAGGGGCAAATTAAGATGAAGACATAGTCCAGGTAACTAGAGTAACAGTCCTGGGAAGGTACATGAAAAGCTGGATGCTTTGTTCAAGCCCATAAAGATGAGGGGGAAAGAGAAGGAAAGAGGGGAACAGAGAAGGAAAGAGGGGAAAGAGAGGGGGCAAAAAAAAGGCACTGTCACCCAGGGTCTCTTTAACAGGGAGTTTAGTGACTGAATCCAGAGTCATGGATCTTTTTGCTCCTGCCTAATACAATGCAGTTTTTGGTGCTGCTTTCTCAAGTCCTGTCCTATCAGGCAGTGTCACTGTCACATCTTCTCTCAATAGAATTCAAGGAAGCTAAAGGGATTTAGTTCCTAAGCAAAAGTCAGAAAGTCATACCTTTGAGTCACACTGGAGTTGTCTGGAGGAGAATGATACAACTCCTGGAGCTATTCTAGATGTTTCCCAAACAAAGGGATTTTGAAATCTAGATTTTACCCTGGACAACGGGAGGCAGAAGAAAAGGTCAGAAAGGACAGAAGAGAAGCGTTTTAGATGAGAAATTAAAGATCTGTTTGCCCTGGGTTTGACTGACCTTTTTTTTCTTTTTAAATGAGAAATTATTTTAGCTCAGTAAAGGGGCAGAAGGCAAATGAAACACACCAAAAATCAGAGCCCCACATCGAGTGAACAAGCAACTAAAAAGCAGATTATTCTTGACATTTCTGGGGGGGGAAAGACAACAACAACAACAACAACAACAAAAAGTAGTAAAAACATAAGCGACAGACTCTTGGTCATGAGAGAGATGGACCCCAAACCTGCTCTAGCTTGTCCAGTACACCCAGGGTGATGGGACAAGCAGTAAACTCCAGAGATCTGCAAATGAATATCAGCTGAGTGTCAAAATCTCAGCAGCTGGAAATGGATGCAACCAGGACACGTCCAGCACTTCTGGACATTTGGGGCTGTTATGGGTAGGTTAAAAAGTGAACGCAGATGACATTAGAAGTAGTATGAACAGTATCCAAAAAGGTCATTTAGCTTCAATATACTACAGATTGGTCACGCTCCGAGCTCACTACTCATTGTGTGGATCTGAGGGAGATTCCTGTGTACACACAGTCTGTTTTACTACAGGGCCTGCTCCTTGTCCCATCAAAGACAACAGCAAACTTCACCAACATCAGCCAAGCAAGAACAAGGTTGATGCTGCAGGTTTCCTTAAAGCACGGGAAGGAAGTGCAGCTGAGATGGGATGTGAGGAAGAATTTCTTTGCTGAAAGGGTTCTGAGGCATTGGAAGGGGCTGCCCAGGGCAGTGGTGGAGTCCCCATCCCTGGAGGGATTGAAGAGTCGTGTAGACACAGTGCTGAGGGACATGGGTTAGTCAGGGACTTGTCAGTGTTGGGTCAATGATTGGACTCGATGAGCTTAAAGAGCTTTTCCAATTGAAGCAATTCTGTGATATACTGAGCATGGCACAAAAAGATGTTCTGCTTAGCAGGATAATGGAAGTCCTTCTTTTATAGGGACCGAGTTCCATATCTGGTATGTTCAGCCAGAGTTTTTTAAAAAAAATCTCACACATGCATGTCAGCTATTGAATGATATTGTTTAAAGCTAGAAACTGTGAGCTGTTAGTCTTTAAAGAATAGGCAGACAGGCAAGAAATTCCACTGAGTGATTTATAAGCAGGTGGAAGAGAAAGTGGAAACTTCTGTGAATGCTGGTCAGGATCCAGTTCAGAGCCTTACTCTGATGGAGGGCTCCCTCTCCTGGAGTTCGATGGAAGCATATTTCCCAAAAATCCAAACCGGGTAATTTTTTCCAACGCAATTGAAAGTTCCAATGCAACTAGAAAAGTGATGAGGGGAGAACTTCTACGTGCTCTTGTAGCCCGAGAGTCCCTCTGAGGGGATCTGGGCTTTGGGCAGCATGTCTGACTGCACCTGCCCCACAGACCTGTTAGAGATAACGGGAGCTACCACTGCGTCTTTAGTTTGAATTTGCATATTTAAGTTAATAGATATCCCAAGCACAAGGGTGAGGGTTTACTCTAGCTTATGATACTTTATTTTTCTTGCTTTCTAAATGGAACTTTTGTAGAATTACATCATTAAGAAATAGCCTTAGTTGTGACAGTTCCTGAGAGCTCTACTTCTGGACAAGAACCACCTTCAAGTTCAGCAGCTCAGAAAGAAAAATATCTATTTGGCTGGAAGTTCTCCAGTGACATGAAAAATAGCCTTTTAGTCCCTTATACAAATCAAAATAGTCTTACACAAAAAATCCTCCCTAATCTGTGGGGAATTTCCTCCCTCACAGGAATTCCTTCTGAAAACAGACACTTCCTGAATGGCAGGTGGGACTGCTAGAAACTGAAACTGCATCTTTGAGTAATTTACATTTCTTAAGGAGAACAACCTTTTCAGGCGGAAACCTGCTTCAGTGAACATTTTCCTTTAACACAGCCAGAGTTTAAACCCCAGTGCAAATACATCTATAAGACTATGGCTACAGATTGTTATCGTGGCCAGAGGGGAATTTATTATTTCTGAATAGGACAGGAATGCAAGCAAAACTCTGAGCTTTGCTGAAAATTAAATAAAAGTAATAATAATCCATATTGCCCTGTGACCCGAAGGGGAGTCACATCTCTCTGATTTTAGAGAATGAACACAACTGCATTTTGTTTAAATAGAATAACAACCCAATTTAAAATAAATAGTTTAAATTTAGCAATTATGGACACTAAAGTGAAGGATGTGACCAAAGCTGTACATCCCCTTTATCAGAGAATTATACACACTTCTTCCAGATACAATACAGCAAATCTTTGCCTTCTAATGTTGTTGTTGCCCACAAGACAGCATTCATCTAGACCAGCTATTCCCTGGCTTTTTTTTTCTGTGGATTAGCAAATAGACATCAGCCCTGTCAACATCAGCTCGTTTACAGGGAGCTGCCAGACCCCTCAGACCTCATTTTGGGAACCACTGACCCAAAAAGCCTCAGCTTGCACCAGATGCCTCCCTGCCTTAGGTGCTCTGCAGCCACAGCAAAACAAAGAGTGCCAATCCCAACAGGTTTGTCATTCAAAGAGATGGAATGTATCAGGAAAAACAAGAAGGAAAGTGAGATGCTTAATGCCAAGTAGCATACTGGATGGAAAGCCAGGAACAGAGCACAGGCTTCTTGGGAACAAGCTCAATGCCCTCTGAACAGAGCCACTGCCCTTAAATTGAGGCCACAGTCACAGGAAGGGTCATAAAAAGGCATCCACTGGAACACAGCTACTTCAGGCTCCCACAGAAATTGATGTTTGGGGCAAGACATCCCCACAATTCCAGTACTACCAAAAAAATACAGCCAAGCTGGCTCATTTTTTTCCCTTTTGCTGAACTGGGCAGCTATAACTCTGGAATGAAATGCCTTGTAGGTTTGGGGCAGTGGGGTGTGGGAAGAAGGATGCTTGGTTTTAGTGCTATTGTCATAATAATGTGGAAGAAGGAGAAAAGTTGTGCTGTACACTAATTTCTTATTACTTAGCCTTGCCAGAAAGATCACAGCAAATTTGACCAGCTTTGTCAATTATTGAGAGAATAATTAAACAAACAAATAAAAAGCCCTGCTGTTTTCTTACTACAGTGCTGCAAATTTTGTAACATATTAAATAACTTCATTTTGAGACTCATATACCTTGGTGGTATTAAAACTGACTGTTTTTGAAAAACCAAAATAAGCTTTTAGTCCCTTCCAGTGCACCCTAATTTCTCTTCAGTAAGACTTTGTGTTCATCTTTCCTCAGAGCAGAGTAGCACAACACTACCAACCTTCTCTAGGGCTTTGGGCTGCAGTCCTCCTGTGCTTGAAGAGTATCTGCCTGGGATATTCAGACCCTACAGTTGGCTTCCTAAATGGTTACCAAGCTCAGGCTCTCTAGAGGTCAGCACAGTATCAGAAATAAGGAAAAAAAAAAAAAAAGAAAAAAACTCCTTGTTTGACTGTTCTGTGTATACAGTGGACTTCACTTAGAAACGCTAGAACAATCTTAGTGTTTGCAAGTTTTCACAGAAAAAAACCCCATAGTTTTGTTTTTTAATGTAATATGAAAAAGATTGAAGGGCTAGTGTCATAATTCCCACTATATGATATTGTAGAGGAAGTGAGATTTGTTCCTAGACAGGAATTAACAGTGCCTATACTGTCTGTTTGCCCAACTTGTGTCCTTTTCTGTTCAAACACTGGTGCCCGTAACACATAATCAGGACCTGTCAAGGAGTCAGATCCTGAAGCCCTTACTCCCCTTTGTATTGTTTGCATTTGGGGATATTTCCCAATAAATTTTTCAAGTTCCAAGAATTTTCTTTGAGTGTAATTGTGTCAAATTATGTAACACATTCCCCTCTAGCTGTATGAGGAAAAGATTCAGTAAAACTAGAATAGTATCTATGTTTTGATCCAAATAGAACAGGTCTGAGTATAGACAAGTCTTCCTGTAGAGCTGCAAGGAAAATAATAATAATAATAATAAGAAGAAGAAATCAAATAGTTTAGCTGATTAAACATTTACATGACAAACCTGACTTCAAGGGACACTCCAGATCTCCCACTGATGTCAGTGAAGCAGGCAAAGCTACTAGGCTGAGACCTTCCAGAAGCCAACGCTGCTCACCAGTTTTGCTTCAGTATTCATTTGTTCTACAAATTTGTTGAAAATGTCGAGAGTTTTACATTTCCCCTGGTACTTCTGAGGAAGAAAAAAAAAGGGGGATTGATACTTTTCCAGCATAGATAGGATTCACAGGATTTTAAGCATGTTAAGTAACTGATGCTGTCCAAAAAAATGTTAAAAGTCAAGGAAGCACACAAACTACACTCCACCTCTGAGTACAAGCTACAGCTAGCTACGGTACTCAGTTCCTAATCAAGAGTTTGCTAACAAATCATAACAGATGTAGCCAGGACTGACAAGTTTGAACCTTGACTCATCGTGTTTCCTAAAGTATCATCCTTATAAACAGCTTTAGACTGTCTTTTATGTCCATGTGACCAAGCGTAACGGAGTGTCAGTAGAGCAAATGCAAACAGCACGATCTTCCATTAAAGCAATCACATACCAGACGCAAAATCCAGGACTCTGAGACCTCATGCGAATCTGAGAATCCCTGGGGAATTTGGGTTTGATGAGAAATACGTATAAATATTATAATCTGTGACAGATATAATCTTGCTCCAACAATTTCCACTTTATTTAAAAGGAAAGCTACCTATTTTGTTCAGCCCCACAGTCTGGAAGTTACAAAGATAAAAGGACCTCTCAGCATGAGCAAACTGCAAAACGTATTTGAAAATAAATTCGTAATGACAATTGGCATTAAAGAATTTATTTCCAAATACATTTCGCAGCCAGTTCATGCTGAGGACTGCTTTTATCTTTTGAACTGGATGCTGCTAGCTGAGCAGAGATGAAGAGTTTCCTCTTAACTCTTTCAGTACCACACAAACAGCAGAATCCATCAGGATTTTCTCATCAAGTCCTTATATCTGCATTAGACAAACATTGCGCTACAAGGGCTTGGTTTCTAGTCGCAAGAGAAGCGGCAGATAACCACAGCTCTCCTAGCTGCTCATCTGACACCTACTTTTGTATCAAAGAATATTTCTTCCTTAATATAGTCCCCTAATGCTTTTTCTCAGCTGAAATCCCAGCTGCTGTGCTAACAGTGCCTTTCTGCTCAGGCACAAATCACAACAGCTTTACCTACCAAGCAGCAGGCACACGGCGCAGGGCCAGGATTTCCCGTCTCCTCGGTGGGAGTCAGCACCTCCCGTTACACATAGCTCCTTTGTTGACAAGGAAAAGGCAAGTTCTGCCTCCATCTCTGGCATCCCTTCTGCTTTCCATGCCTCCATCTTTTGCTTTAAAGGTCACAAGGGAAACTCAGATCACTGCTGAACAGTGTAGTCCATCCTTCACACCTCTGCCTTCCTGCAGTCATCGCTAACATAGAATCCCAGACTGGTTTGGGTTGGAAGGGACCAGTCCCAACCCCCCTGCCATCAGTAGGGACACCTTCCACTAGACCAGGTTGCTCAAAGCCTCATCCAACCCGGCCTTGAACACTTCCAGGGAGAAGCAGCCACAGCTTCTCTGGCCAACCTGGGACACTGTCTCACCACCCTCACACCAAAGAATTTCTTCCTCACATCTCATCTCCATCTCCCCTCTTCCAGTTTCAAGCCATCACCCCTTGTTCTGTCACTCCCTGCCCTTGGCCAAAGTCCTTCCCCACTCTTCCTGGAGCCCCTTCAGGTACTGGAAGGTCACTAGAAGGTCTCCCCAAATCCTTCTCTTCTCCAGGCTGAACAGCCCCAACTCTCTCAGCCTGTCCTCACAGCAGAAGTGCTCCAGCCCTCGGATCATCCTCATGGCCTCCTCTGGACTCACCCTAGTAGGTTCATGCCCATCTTAAATCTTCCTCCTTTGAGCATTGACACAGCTGCACAATGAGCCAGGACGGGAAACAAATCCAGCAAAAACCAACCTTTTCATTTTGAGTCCTTTTTCAGTAAAATACTTCCCCTGGCTTGTCCGACTGCATAGCCAGACAAATATCATGGAGGTGAAAGTCAGAGGGTGGGAACAAGAAGTCAGGGATATGTTGGAGAGCTATTCACAGCATTCTGAATTTATGTTGGATTTTAAAAGTAACTGCATAACCACAGACTAACATACAGGTATAATAGAAGCTTGGATATAAAATTTTAAGAGCCTAAAGAAAGTTGGGATGTGGAAGAATATACATTATCTAGGAGTATGAACCACCCAGAGGCTGTGCTGCCGTGAAAACCTGCCCACTATTTCCATTCCACTCTGACTTTATTAAGTACTCACAAACCATTTTTAAAGCACACAGTGTATTTCTGAGCAACATTTCTGTTTGTTCCTCTCCTGAGCAGGAGTGATATTCTTGCAGGCAATGTTGCTGTGCTGTATTAACATTGCCAGCGCTTGGTGCGTCACACAAAAGCTTAAAATGATTAAGAGAGCTGCAGAAACTGAAAATATTTTGAAAAAGTAACAGAAGAAAATAATTTTGCTTTGCATCTTCATATTTGACTGAGATGTTCTCGCCATGGCTCCTGCTGTTTTTTTTTTGAAGAGCTGAGGTGCCTTTGCTAAGGCCTCTCCCATTTCCTTAGAACCTGCTGGAATCAGGACACGGCAGTGAACACCCTTTACAGACCAGGTGAGCTCTGGTGTCTATCTGTGCCCCTATGGCACTTGTTTTTCCACAGATCCTTCCCTCCACGTTTCAGAAAAGCTCCCAAAGGCTGTGGGAAGCCATGACATTATGGGGTCAAATATGCTGCTTGGTAAGGCAAAGATCTCAACAGCTGAGTAGGGTGACATTATCTCTGAGTAAGCATTTTTGCCCTCTGGCAGACAGCCAAGAGCCTGAAGTTTTACAGATAAGAAAATTCTTCTATCATCTACTGCATCCTGGCAAAGTTCAGGACAAGAGTGGCAGGGATCTTCTGGAGAGAGTCCAGTGGAGGGTCACAAAGATGATGAGGGGCCTGGAGCATCTGCCTTATGAGGAGAGGCTGAGAGAGCTGGGACTCTTCAGCCTGTAGAAAATAAGATTGAGAGGGGATCTTACCAACATCTATAAAAATCACAGAATGATGACAAACCAAACCAAAACAAAAAAATTAGCTCCATGAAGCTTGCTGGAACATTAAACACTAAGTACAGTCCACAAAACTCTTCTTCTTCGTGTGGAATTTGACTCTGAAGAAACGGAATCTTTGACTTTCCTTTTCTCTCAAGCTAATCTCCACGAAAAAAAACCCCAAAACTCTGCAAAATACAAATAAAGTACCTGAAGGGACACAACCACAGATCCTTTTCCCAAAACATCAATAAGATACAGCTGACACAAGATGCCCTGGGGCACTTACAATCCTCGACTCACAAGAAAAGAATGAAATAGTCTTAGCATCCTTCACCTTTCCAGAAAATCTGGTCCTTGCTGCTAACAAAAAAAATTAGTTTGTTTTTAAAACAGTTGTTTCTGTCTCGTGTTGTGCAATCTAATCTCACAGGTTTTTAGCACCAAATCACTTCTGTAAATTAAACAATTTCCCAAATTACCTCCTTTGGTAAGATCACAAAACTAAAAATTATTCTGCCTAAAAAGTATTCTGCAACACTTCAAAAAAAAAAATATCTATCAACCCCACAACAGGATAAGAATTTGCTTATTGTTCAAACAGCAATGAAAATAACCAGCTATGTTTGGTTTTAAGTATTCTGGAGTTCAGATAACCAAATTAGCACCAACATCTTTCCCTCCTACACTAGTCCAACAAAAGATATTAGTCAATATGTTTAACATAACCCAGTCTGACCAAGGATCCACCTCAGTGCCCTGTTTGCAAAGGTGGCCATAAGCTGATAGCTGGAGAAAAGCAGGAATTCACAAGTCTTTACAGTATATGCACATGAACACATGTAATAAATAGGTCAGGCTCTCACTTTTCAGTTATTTGGGACTGTTATCAAAAGCCAGGCTTGACGGTGGTACCCAGTGAGAGGACGAGAGACAACAGGCAAGAAGTTGAAACAAGAGAAGCTGAGACTGAATATAAGGAAACACATTTTCACCATGAGGAAAGCCAAGCTTTGGAGCAGGTTGCTCAGAGAGGTTGTGCAAACTCTGTCCTTGGAGGCTTTCAAAACCAGACTGAGTAAACTCTGAGTAAAGAGTATGAACTAGGTGACCCTACTTTCAGCAGGTTGATAGAGACCCACCCAAGAACCCTTCCAAGCTGAATTATCCTGTGATCCTATTTTTCATCTGAGGATCTCAGGGGCTGGATGTTGTTTCCATGTATTTAGTTACCCTCAGATTTATTTTTATATGCAGTCTTCTCCTGTGTAAACTTCTGACAAGTAGTTCCTTCACCATCCAATAAACAACATTAATATTGGGACTGAGAGCGACACGCTAGAATTTGGGGAAGGAAAACAGTTGAAGAAAGACCCTTTTCTGGTTTTCCAGGATGCAGCCTCCGTTGCTTAAGTAAGGTTTTTATCCCTTTATCCTGTACATGTAACTTGCATTGTTGGTTGGGGCCTATTGAAAAAAAAAGTAGCTAAATGCAATAAACCTTTAATGCACCACTTAATATAGCTTAATAAATATTAAGCTATTTATTTATTAGCTTAATTTATCCTTCAGAAATCTCACCTCGTTTGTCCGTTCTTTCAGCAGCGTTAACTGTATTTACTTTCAGATCACTGAAGATGTTGAATAGTCACAGGCTCTATATTAATCCTAAAAAAAAACCCCCAAGCCCCAAAAAATCCCACCAAATCACAAACTGTAAGAACTCCTACTCTGAATTTATCCCTTGATTACTACTTTTTTGAGATTTCTCCTTAACAGCTCTTAACAGCATGAGTGGCAGCAGTGACACATAACTGATCTAACCTCCAACCCTGCCTTAAAATGCTTAAATTCCCTGCTTCCAATTTGTTAGAAACTATAACAGTGAAACAAGCAGAAGAGATCTGGGAAGAGCAAGATTTAGGTGTTCCTGCTTCGGCAGGGGGATTGGACTGGATGATCTTTCGAGGTCCCTTCCAATCCCCAACATTCTGTGATTCTGTGAACTCTGCTCAGTGAGCCTGGTGAGAAGGGAAGATAAATATTTTAGAAACAGTAAGAGGACAATTCCTCTTTCTTTGCACAGAAACAACTCAGTAAGAGCAACAGAATCTGCAGCATATTTGCTTGTTCCTCCTTCACAACTAGCAGGTCCACCACCTCATGGAAACAACTGTGTGTTAGAAAAAACATTTTCAAGAATGAAAAACAAGAGTTCCTAGTCCGTACTGAGGAATCTTGCTTATTGCAGATAGTTATCTGCAGATTTCTGACCTATGCATCATGCTGTTACCTCTTGTATGCGAGTTGGTGACAAATTCTTCCATTCACATTTGAAAAAAAGCTCTTTGTTACACAACAAGCTTCCACTGAAACCAGTAACAGAGGAGAAATCTACTGCAGCAGCCATGTTATCTGTAGGTGTTCATGGGGATGAGCTTTTCTTTTTCACTTCAAGAAAAAAAAAAAAATCAAATCCTTCTGTTGCACCATAAAAATCTTGATTAGAAGAATAATGCCTCAGGCAAACCCTAGAGGTAGAAGCAACTTGAAAGAAACACTGTGCTGAAAAACTAACTTGATGCAATATTAAACAAGTGAAATCAGGGAAATGGTGGCAGCGGGGGGAAGTCTTAGGGAGACAGATCCTGAATTCCTTTACGTTGATTTGACATTAACCTAATTCTGCTAATTACTGCAGAATTGATAGTTCCAGCAATTACACCACTCACTTCTACAAATGTAATCTACAGAACGAGGCCCACACGTCTCTATCTGCATCACAGAGAGTTGAACACAAAGACCTGAGGTCCACTGTTCCCCCAGCAGACCCCAGAACACAACTAACCTAGTTATGTTCTTCTCCCTGGAAGTGTTCAAGGCCAGGCTGGATGAGGCTTTGAGCAACCTGGTCTAGTGGAAGGTGTCCCTGCTGATGGCAGGGGGGTTGGAACTGGATGAGCTTTAAGGTCCCTTCCAACCCAAACCATTCTATGATTCCATGTTTTTACCACAACCTCCAAGGATGTTGCCACGACCCACTTCCCTCATTAGTGGTGATGGGGAAGGTCGTGGGGAAATACATCCATGCAAACAGAGCATCTTCTCTGCATCAGAAATGGCCCTTGGAACAAGGACTGTGCTTTGCTGATTAAACCACCTGAAGGAGCTGGTTCCTCTCTGGAGATTGGTCTGGTCCTGTCCAAACCTTTCACATGTGTATTATCCTTACAACGCAGAAACCAGTTGCACATTTTTTAGTCACACCTCACCTTTCACCTGTTCCTGTGAGGCACGTTCAATTTGTCAAGTCTCATATCAAAGGATTTTTGAAGATCCTCATTCAAAACCAACAGGATCAACTGCCTTGAGAAACCAGCATTGCCAGAGGCACACGGTGACACCACTATCAGTGCCACTGCAGTCTGGGGCCACCACTGCCCCACCTCTCTGCCCCCAATGTCCTTTTACTGCTTGCAGTAAAGGTTATCTCACCCTGTAGCAAGGGGCAGGGACTGACTGATTACAGTCTCTGACAGGTCCCAAATTCATGCTGAGAACATAATTTGGATGTTGTTTTTGCAACCTGTTATTTTCAGGAAGATGCCAAAGCACCCAGAGATATGAGCTTGCCTTTAAATAGCCAGGGCTTTCTGTCCACTACGTACTTCAAGTTTCACTCCAGACACTCGTGGTTAACGTGGCATTGAGGTCACCATGCTGAAAAAGATGACAATCCTTTCAGCACTGCTGGCTCTGATTCTGCTCGATCTGCTAAAAGCACAAGGTGAGTCAAAACTTATTGGCAAATCAATCTTTGTGTCCATTTGAAATAAGATTTATGTTCCAGAGCGTACTTATTCCCAGGTTGTTTTTTTTTTCCTCTCCTCAAACTCCTACTTGGGCTCTCTGATCCATGAAAACAACTATGTATGTGTTTAGATACCCCTAGAAGTAACTCGGCTTTTCAAACCACCCTCCTCATCCCTGTAAATTCCTTTTGTTTTATTTGTAGGTACCCCTGTTACCCCTGTGCTTGAGGCAACAAGTGTGGAGCAAAGCAGAGATCCCAGCGTGCAACCAAGCACAGAGTTTCCCTTTAACTACAGCAGAGAGCCAGACAAGGAGGAAGGCATGGAGCAAGTTGGGAACACTGGAGTGCAAGAAGGTGACCAGGCCACTTGGGAGCTGAGCGGAGAGCCGAGCACTGAATCTACCCCTAAGCCGAGTGTGGAGCCAAGCAAAGAACCAACCCAGGAGTTAATCATTGAAATATCCAGTAAGACCCATTTTGTCTTTGATTGTCCGTGTTATTGTGCTTGTTTTCTCAATTTTGTTACTCCAGTGCTCCTACCTTTCCTGCACTAATGGGGCAAGTCATAAGAAAATGCTGCTTTTCCTTATAGTCTGTTTCTGGCAGGGTATCTGGCATGGCAGAGATCTAGCCACCTTCTGCTCCTTTCCTCCTTCCAAAAACATAAATAAATTGCTAGTAACAGAGAGGTAGGTGAGACTCCTCAAGATTAATTGTGTTATTATGGATGAGTGCATTTTACAGCTGTATGTGAAGTAATGAGATTGCACCTCCTCTCTCTGTGAAAGAGGTTCCTCTTGTAGATTTAGTTAATACTGGCTTATAATGTGCATTCTTAATGTGGAAAAGAAAATCCAAACACAAACAAAACCAAAAACTAAAACAGCTTGGTGGTGGAGTTTCATTGTTATGAAGGCCTGTGGTTTGCCTGAGTGACATTTCACTTCAGTGAACCTCATCTCTGTAAAGATGGGCCAAATTATCCTCCACAGAAATAAAACCTGATGAGAAGTCAGAAATTCAGTGACTGCAAACCAGCACAGGGTCTGTCATACGGAGCTCTCACCTGCAAGGAGGCTGTGTGATACATCCCTCAAAGATCTCGTCTTGAGCCGTGTTACATTTGAAGGCTCTGTCTGCCCTTTGTCCCTTAGAGCAGCTCCTCCAGAGGAAGGCACAGAACATGGATGGGGATACACCAAAGAATGACTTTTCCCCCATCCTCACCAATTCCTGCCACGCTTCTAGTCTGGCTAGCAAGACAATCCGACACTAACTTAACCTTCCAAATTCTTTTACTCTTGTTCACATCAGCTGCCTCATCTTCTAAGAGTGTTTTCCCTTGAAAACATTTCCTTTGAAATGTTTTTGCTTTATTTCTCCTACTTACTCAAACAGCACTTAGGACTATGTCTGTGCTAGGAAAACTGGAAATTATAATATCATGTCCAGTGTGGTTTCAGAAAATGGAGCAACCTCTGAAATTAGTCACCACTTCTACCACCAACATAACAAGGAAAGGCTACAGCAGAATTTCCTGAGCTCGCTGTAAACTATCACCTTCACTACTGTTAGCACCAGGGTAGTGTTGAGACCTCAAATGCTTCAGGAAATGGATGTGATGAACCTCAGCACAAAAATAGTATCAAACACTCACGCTACTCACTCCTCCAGCCCCTGGATTTCAGTACTTACACTGCAGTGTAAACTTTGGTGCCTTCTATCTCCGTGTTCCTCATCACCACAGGCAGCTGCTTTATTATACACTTAGCCTCATTAATGAATAAAGGGACATAGCTTCATTACCAGGTGCTGTTAATTCTTTTGTTTGTTTTGTTGATTTGGTTTTTTTGGGGGAGTTTGTGGTGGGGTTTTTCTGTTTGATTTTTTTTTTTTTAAGAGAGGAATGTCTTATGTAAGACATTGTAAGTGAGGATCTTTTAAATGAACAGAAGGATCTTCTGAACGATGAAGGCTTGAGGAAGTTCTTTTGTTTGTTTGCTTGTTCTTTACAATAGTTTATGTAGGAACAATCTTAATCTCCCTGGTGTTCATAGGAAGCAATATGCAAAGCCCCAAAGTTGCAATTTCAAGCAGTTCTGTCACTCAGTGTCATAGTTTTACATCCACTCTCTTTTGTTTTTACTCTAGATTAAACTGCAACATTAGAACTTGATGGAAAAGCAACAGCCACACGTACCTACAGAGCTGATTTCACCACCAAAGAACACACACTCGGTGCCTGCAGCAAGCTGGATGGTGGAGCAGTTCCTAAAACTACAGCTTGCAAGAAAACTGTAACCATAGCCTTCAGTTCAAGAACCCTGTCTAATTCTTGTTTACTTTACCAGGTTAATTAGGTAACAGGTGACCTGTGCTGTTTTGCTTGCATAATAACCTGAAATAAAGAATTTCATTGCAACTACATGCTTTGTCATTATTGTAAATCCTTTCCTTGCTCCACTTTAACAAAAAAGATTTTAGGGTTTTGGTTTTTTTCTCTAGGTCTCCTCTCAAATTTATTTCAGACAACTGATGCTTGTGTTTGCTTGTTTCATTACTGTTGTGACCAAAGCTACGTTCAGTTTTCAGCATCTAGGAACAGGATTGGGAAAGGATTTTCTGACAGGTTCCAGAAGACTTCAGCAGACTGCTTTAAGTCTGCTGAAGGCATGAGCAGAGGAGGGGAGCAGTTTGAAACACAAACCACTATTTAGCCCATGAACCTACCAAAGAATAACACTGTGACCCAGCTGTGGCTGCAACACACAAAACTACCTCAGTGTGTTTTCATGACTTGCAGGTACAATGACAAACAAGCCATTTACCTGCAAATTTTGTCAGCCAGAACAACAGTAAGTAAAGAACATACACAGCTGTGTCCAAAAATAAGTTTGCTTTTGACAAAACTGTAGAAGACAAATTAGAAACATGAATGTATTAACAATTTAACTTACCTATTTATTTCTCATATAATATCCAAGTGCTTTCTACTGCCTGGCATCAATCACAGCATTCCTCGTTTGGTATTCTTACTGTTGGAGCAAAGAGAGCAGGTTGAGTACTGCACAAAACAGAGATGCTGGCTCTCCTCAGGGACTATGGAACCATACAGAGATAATATAAAATAAATTTAAAGTGCCAGAAGAACAAAGTTCTCCAAAACACTTTAGGAATCTTTGTCAAGGAACTTAATGCTGAAAAATCTCATGAAAAAAATAACCAAACAAAAATCCAACGCAGCAAGTGAGATGTCTCTGTATCCTCAAGTGCCCGGTGCAGGTGTAGACAAAGCAGTTGTGTGATACTGGAAGAAAGGACAAACAGTCTTGGATTTCTGGGGGTTTTTTTCCAACTTAATTTCCAACATAATTTGGTATATTCTAATTAGTCATTTGTCAAGTCATAAATCTAATATCCCATTTGTAAAATTAAGTAGAAGCTAAGTAAACACACTAAACCAGAACACTGGTTTATAAACACAGATCACCAGTGTCTTGGAAGACAATCCAAAAGCCACCAAATATTACAATCAAAACATATTTTGGTTCCAAGCCAGCACTGAGTTTCAGGTTTTACCTTTTATAAAGCAATCCGTACAGTTTGCCAGCATTGCACTTCTGTTTGGCCAATAAGCCAGAAAAACACTGAAGGCAAAAAACAGCTTTAAAAACCAAACCAAACAAACAAAAACAAACCACAAGACAAACCAAAACACAACACCAAACCAGAACACCCACCTTCTGAGCTTTTTATGGCACCATGCAACAGGGAGACATAAAATAACAATAAAAAAATCCTCAAGTCACAACAGTGGAACCCAGATAACTTCTAGAATTTCATATTCCTAAAGTATTGCTCATAGGATTGGTAGAAATTGGTAAGAGAAAGAAAACTGATTCAGTAACAAATACCGTGTTGGGCAAAAATGACTGGTAATGAAGAAAATCACCACGCGGTGGCTCCAGATACAGAGGCTTTTAAACAGAGTTGCATTTAATGTTCATCCAAAACAAAGTCAGCTAGCTCTGCAGCTGCAGGAGGGAAGAACCACAGCAAACAGAGCTCACTCACTTGTAATCCAGGCAACACAGATGTTCCTCACTTTTCACTACTTCCTCCGGGTCACCTACCATGTAAGAACACGGGTCACTGCCCTCTCATCTGCAGTTTGGAGAAACTTCTTTAGAGGGTGGCTAAGAGGATATTCAAGAATACTGAATGGAATAGAGGAAGGAAAATGATGGAAACCCACTTCTTCAGAGTCACAGCAAGGAGTGGAATGAAGCAGCTCTCTCCCATTTACTCATTCAAAACCCTCATCAGGGTAGAAAGGCTGCAAGCAAATGAAAAGTAACTTAAATCCAATGGATTCGTTCTTAAAAGGCCACCATGAATTACTGTGTGTAAGTGGGCTGTTGCTGTGCTCTCAGCTTTAAGTATATCCTGTAAGATGGTAAAACAGATTAATCGGTGATAACAGAAAGCTGTCTGTTGGGACCTCAGCTTTTAAAGCTCTGAGCTGCAAAAAAAACTGAACCCCTCTCTCCCAGGCTGTTGGTTCATAAGTTATTTCCTCTGAGGTTTCTTCTATCTTCTTTCAGGACTCCTGATACCAAAGAAAACACAGTTGTGAGAGACACAATTCTTTTTTATTCTCCACAGACTGCCTCCCCCACCTCTACTCCCACACCTACTGCAGAGGAAAGCCATCACAGAGGTGTCCAGAGCAAGAGCTCTCATGGCAGAAATGAAAGGCTCCTTCCCTTCCAGCTGCTTGGAGCCCTGTAACATTTCACCAACAGCTGTGGTTGTGCTCTGGTAAAGCCATCACACCGTGACAAAGCACCGTCTCCCCGAGCTCCTGTACGACAAAGCTCGCGCTGTTAACTGCTAACAGGCAGAGTTGCAATTCTGCAGCACACCCAAGATATTATTTATATCATCTCATTGTATTCCTCCTCCTTTCCCTTCAGCAGAACTTTCAGGAAAACGAATGGACACAGTGGGGGATGTATCCTGCCGTGAGGTTTCATTACGCAGCGTGAGGCTGTAGGAAGCAAGCCAGGTGTTCTGTTAGAACAAGTCACCAAGGGAGACTTGTGAAACTGGCAGGTAGAAAACTAGGTGGTGAAACAGCAAAAAGCAAAATCCAGTTCCACCTATCTTAACTAAACACTGTGAGCTACCTCAGGGAGCAGCGGGAAGGAGGGGCAGGTGAAGAGCAGACTGCCCTCTGCATTCTTAGAAGTTACAGGTACAGATATGCAGCATGTGGATACTGGTGAAAACTCCTAACAGCAGTAAGAACAGAGCAGAGCAAGAGTTGTACCGACAGAAACTATGCTTTTACTCCTCGGAGTTAAGCTTACTCAGCTGGAAGAGGCACGTGGAGTGGCTTTGCTGGCATGCCAGTATCTTTACACCAGTGCTGGAGCATAGCAGAGTACTGGAGACAGAAAGAAATAGGTAGAGACTACGGCTAAGGGCAGCTCTGCAGCTACTTTGTACTGTAGGAAGAAATTTAGAGTGGAGTGGCAAGAGGCAAGGGTATGTTCTTTGCCTGAACTATACGCTGCATAATAACGCTGTCTTGTTCAACATCAGCCTATAAAATATTCAGGGGGTATCTCTTTCACTGACCTGATAAAATGTATAGCTCAGGGCCAAGAGTTTCACTCTGACATCTCAAAAATTTTCCACTAGGAACCTGATGCAAATTAATACCAAACAGCAAGCGCTGTCATTACAGCAGACAGAAAAACATTAGAAAGACTTCTAATCCAGCAACTCTCTCCTGAAAAAAAAAAAAAAAGAAGAAATTGTTGTTTATTCTACACTTGGAGTAAAATCAGCAATTAGACCATCAGTGAAAAAGTTTCTCTCTACTATAGGGCACATTAGCAATTAATAACATACCCCACACACCTCCTCCTCCAGCACACCAACACTAAAGGACCTCAGCGAGGCTTTGTTTCAGTTAATCCACAAGCAACAGAGCGAAATTCAAGTTCGCCAGGATTCCTCAGCAGAGAGCTCGCTAGTAACAAAAACCACCCAGGCACTGGCTCAGTTTTAGGAGGATTCCATTACCTGAAGCCTCAAGCTGTGTTTTGCACCCAGCAAGATGTTGCACTTGTGCAAAGGCTAAGAGGAAAGGGGAGCAGATTTACCTCCTTCATCTGCTACCACTGGCTGTCCAGTTTGGTGCAAGAGCCACAAGATATTAGCACAAATAAACTCCAATTTCAACTGATTTCTCTGGGAATTTTAAAGTTGTAGCTGAATTCAGTGTAACATGAGGTTCCTTTCAGGAAAAGAAGGATTAAGTTGGTTTCTATTCACGGCTACTAGTCACATCCTCATGGAAGAACATCCACCCAAAAGGGCAGAGGTCTCTACACAAGCTACCCCTGAAGCAACAAAGAATTCAGTTGAATAGGAAAGATTTAAGTTCCACAGAAGTCGAGTCCATCTAAGGTGCTGACTTCAACCTCTCCCAAGAGGACACAAATGACAAGGGCACAACGGCAACTGTGCTTCAACTGAACTTTTTAATAGGGACGGATACAATTAATATGCTGTGAGCCAGTTAACAATTTCCTTTGAAACCTTAATACCTTAGTGAATAAATTAATGGTCAGCTGAACAAAAAAAAAGCAAGAATTGAGTAAAGATAGGGCAAATCCTTTGAGGAGCCCTTCCACTGCCACAGTTCATGTTTTCACTGATACACACCCAAAAATGTATTATAATGACTCTTATTTCTCCAAATGCCTCCAGTGCAGCACCTGCAATATTTTAATGACTAACTCCTTTAATGACTTAGAGTCCATTATCAGGTGGGCAGCTCTTTGGTAAAGGTGTGGCCAGAGATTCTTTGCTTTCTGTCAGCGCTCGCGGCTGATGGATAAAAACACTGAACTTGACGCCTTGGTTAGCAGCTGCCCTCACAAACCCACTATTTGCAGTCATGGTGATGGCTTTTAAAGTGTCTCCTGTCCCAAAAATGGCGAGAGAACGGTTATTGATTTTTGAACTGGCCACTAGTCCTAAGGCACGGTCAGATGGCTGATCTGGCACCACATTAATTCTTTTAACAAGCAAAGCAGCTCGTTCTTTCTCCCCAGGTCCTCCCAGTGTTTCCAAGATGGATTGAAAATCTCTGACAGCAGATTGACAGGCAAAAAGCTCTTTCCCCTCCATGAACTCCTCCAGCTGAGGCAGGACTCTCTCCCTCCTTTCTTGAGCTGCTTGCTCTGTTAGCACTTTTTCTTTGAAGATGAAGTAGCAGCCACCATAGCTCAGAGCAGAGACGTAGGTTATCAAGGTCGTGATGTCCAAGTTGACTCTATTGCACACGTTGACTTTGATCTGGGTAGGAAAAGCAACGCTGGCTACTAAATTCTCCCGGTCTACTCTGGTCACCTGCAAGAGTTCAGGGCCTTCTTCATCCGATTCACTGGCACTAAGGTGCTGGTTTTCTGTCAACGGCTCTGCCAGCGAGTTCACAGCCACAATGTCTCCTCGTACAGATATTCCCATCTCTTTCAGTCTCTCTGCCATAGGACTGGACACGCTGTTGTAGAACGCAAAGATTATGTGGGGATTGCTGTACTTCACCGGCTGCTGACGGCTTGCTTGCAGGAAGTCCTCTGCCTGCTCGATAATGCTTTTGTCACCATACTGGCCTCTCCCCAGCCAGATGTTATGCAGGGCCTCAGCCTTCCGACCGATGGCCTTCACCCACGTGTGACCTCCATTTGCGACAACATCTACCACCAGTGTCTGTTTGTCTCCAAACTTGTCCTCATAGGCAAAGACATGGAGGACACTGACAACATCCTCCAGGTTCTCTGCTGACTGAATAATGGCTTGGAGATGGGTAAGGTTTGTACTCTGCAGATGGGATTCTTTAACCGCCACCTTCCCCGCCTCCACCTTGCGCAAGAAGTTTAGCTCAGCCTTCAGTTTGCCACATAGCTTTGCCTCACCTTCTATTCTCCTTTTCTGGGACTTGGAAAGGGCTTCCGCTCTCTCGATCAATTCTTTGGCAACAGTAATTCTTTCACAAAGCAGCGACTGCACAGACATGTTGGAAACATTATTCCTATCAAGAAAGCAAAAGAGAACATTGTTGTTGCATGGCCAAGAATAAAAACAGTCAAAAGAGGTCTTTGCAGCAGCAAACACTGGAGTTTTGCAGTAGATCTAGCACAAGCACCAAGAACCTCAGCACAAGTCCCACCAAAGAGTTCAATTCCTTTCCTTTGCCTCTGGGGATCCAACCTACAACCTCAGAAGATCTCAGTTCTCAGCAAGAGAGAACAGCAGCATTCAAGTCTCCACACACACCTTGCATGTTTGTGGTTTTTCCCTGCCACAGGTGAGCCCTTCACTGAGCTAGTCACTTAGAGAGATCTCAGCCCTCACAGCTGCCATCCAGGGCACAATTAGAAATCCTGTTAAAGCCATAAGCAAATCTTGCCTCCCCCTCTCACCATAGCTACCATTAAAATATAAAAGCTACTCACCATGCTTACAGACATACATAAAAGCAGGGAAGTCTGGCTGCCAGCAAGTATTTGTAACACAGCATAGAGGAAGCTCATTGTATTTCACAATTAGGGGTAGCACAGCCCTGTCCTTTCCAGCTTCCAACTTACAGTGCACAACCCAATGAATGAGCCCCTAACAACCTCCTGGCAAAGATTCAACGTTACACAGCATCGTGACAGACTACGATTCGTAATTCTAGAGCCAGAAGGATCTGGAAATCTCTATGTTTTCTAGTTCTACGAGAGATTTACTGTGTTGGATCCAGTAAGTCTATTCCTTCACATCCTTATTACTTTAGTATGTCTCCCTGAGGAAAGAATGATAGGAATTACTTAACTGAATGGGGGCTGGCTTTGAGAAATGCAGGATTCAATACCACAGCAAACAATATCATTTTTTTATGACAGTAAATAGCCACTATGAATAACGAAATTAATACATCTTGACTCCCAAGTATAAACATATGCTTCTGTAATTCTTACCTAAGGTGCATGTTGAAGTAAATTGGTATTTAAAGGGAAGACAAACACAGCTTCAGCTGAAAAAGAGCAACAGGACAGGGCCTGGGTTCTACAGCCAGTGCTTGGTTTCAGGCACTTGAAGTCACTTTTGATTGTGCACAAGCTCAAACACAATCAGTATTAACTGCCACTGGCCCAGTCAATAGCCAACACCACCAAAATCTTCCCCATCTTCTCAGCCAAAGAGCTGAATGTCTTCCAACACGACTGTCTGTCTTCAGGGTCAGGGGAGGCCAGTGAAACCCGTCCTTCCTCCCCAAAAGCCTCACCATCGCCTCAAGTTTAGTCTAATATGTAAAGTAACAAGTAAAACCCCACAGTTCCAACTTGGCACCTCTCCCCGCAGCACCTTCAACGTCTACAAACATGAGAAGGCTGAGGGTAAAGCTTGCTGCAGGTTTTTCCAGCGAAGAGAAGCCCGCAAACCCAACCACCTTCTTGGCACGACACCTGTGAAGCCGCCTCACTAACAACCACGAAGCCTCCGAAGAAAAACTCCTTAAAACGAGGCGGGAAAGCGCCAGAGCCCTCACACCAGAGCCGGCTGCGGCAGGG
>NW_010316782.1:9580-11965 GCF_000700745.2 Antrostomus carolinensis | reverse complement strand
TGCCCTACTGCCCTTGGTGTGCCTGCCCTGCCGCCCTCGTTGTGCCTGCGCTGCTGCCCAGAGCCATAAGCCATCAGCTGCACCAGAGCATCCTCAGCTGAATGCAGAAGATGCACGCAGAGGGTGGACAGTGCTGTGCAGACCCTCCCTTTACCCTCATTGCACTGAGCCCTGCAAACTACCCCACTGATAACACATGCTTGGCTCTAACATGTGGTGCTGGTACATAGCCATGTACAGGGCTTGGAGATAGCTCTCCTGGATCAGGTGTGGGCTAATCTGGGCTACAGCACATCAGAAGTGAGAGGGTAGTCCTAGGGATGGACATCTTGGAGGACTCTTTCTTCCTTCCCCCTTTGTGCCCTGCTCAGTTGTACTGCTGCTAAGTGTTCATCCTGCTTGAGCACATACTCAATGCAAAGTCTGCTGCCCAGGTGGTTCAGCTGGTGGTTTCGGGCAGGACCCTCTCTTTCCTAGGTTTTTGGGGTCCTAGAGATGAAAGAGGGAATTTGCATTCCCAAGAGCGCTTGGTAGACAGGATCTTCACTGCTGTTTCAACAGGGAACAAAGAGAATTCCTGACTGAGAGATGTGACTGGTCAAGTGTAAATGCTGCCATTGTCATCTCTACTTCCAAAGAGAGAAATGCTGTCAATTTGCAGCATGTATTTTTCAGGGCAAATGGTTATAAAATGACCAATGGAAGTCACAGGTTTAGCTTAATGTAAAGATGTATTTAATTAAATGTTTTGAAACAGTACTGGGATCAACACTTTCTAGAAACAGTTCTAGGGCTTATAGATGTGATATAATGAATAGCACAGAAGTTTCAGTCTGAGACCTTCCAACCCCAAACAAGGAAGGAGTATGTAAGGATATGTCAGTCTTGAGGGCAATGAACTGTCTGGCTTCTTTTGTTAGTCAGGTCACCTGTGTCTCATTAGCTGCAGTCGAGGGCTATAAAAGACTTGGGTGTCTTTTTGAGCCAAAAAAGTTAGTCTGTGAGAGAGTAGTCCAGGTGGGAGCATGTCATACCAAAATGTAACAGCATTAGAATGTACTTGGTGTTATTTTCTATCCCTCTTTTTATGGCTCCTAGTATTTTCTACAGCTGGGTGAATGCTATTTGTGAAGCTCAGCACTGTGATCTTCAGGTTATAGCTTCACTGGACAATGCAATGAGTATCCAGAGGTGATCAGACTACTGTGGTTTCTAAGAGGCTGTATAGCTGCACCAGCGTTGGATTTTGCAGGTCTAATATACTCTGCTTATTTACTAGGCCTAATTAATCATAATGGGTTTTGAACCATCAGGTTCTGCTTTGCACCATAGCCACTAGGCTTTTTTGATGCTGTTTTCATTCTTTCCCCCGTTTTGCATTATATTGCATTTACCACTACTGGTTTTCATCTGTCACTTTATTCTTTGGTTGCCAGCTTCCTTATAGGCCTTCCTAGTCTTTCTCAGGCTTGGTGGACCAGAAGGATCTTGTTTCACATTCCATTGTTGCCACCTTGATGTTGCTATTGTTTGGTCCTTGCACTGTTAAGACCTAAGAGCATGTTTTCAGAATAAACCATGCACCCATTTATGCCTCTGTAAATGTTAAAATTCATGAGGTAACCACTGTTAATCCTGTTCTGTGTCTCTCCTTGGGCGTTGAATTTAAGCCATTTTAAAATCCAAATTAAAGATTCCTTTCCATCCACTGAGTAACTAACCTTTAAGAAGGACAAGTAGGAGATGGAGTGGAGATTGTTTTTTTTTCACTGCCTTCTATCTTATGTGTCTACTTTTCCAAATGAAGACATATAAGAATTAAATATAGAAGAAAATAGGAATATTTTCCTTGGGTTTGCTCTTTCTGATGATTTCCCTTTCCTTCTCTGCTTGGTGTGCTTTAGCAAACTTTAGGTTGATGAATAAATTGGGGACTGGCAGAGGGAGCCATGTGTTTTTCTTAATCATTTATCAAAATGTAAAAAGATATTAGGAAAAAGCCTGGGAGGAGCTTGTGCACCTTGAACAGAAGCTTGTTGGACTGGCTCAGTGCTGGTTTACTCTAATTGCTTCTGAGGTGCCCTCAACATTTGCTTTCCTCAGAGGCTGGGCCTATCTGTGAAGGGCAGCTGGTGAAGGTGCTTCACAGAGTGAACTGGCTCCATTTCACATGGTCTCCCTTTACAGGCTCTTTACATGGGAGCAGTAGCTCTATATCCTTGGGGATTTAATTCCAGTGCTGCTCCACCTGTGTTCAGTAGAATTGTGAAATTAAAGATTTTCTTTACTTGAATTACATTGTTTGACCATAATGAAGTCAGCATATAATATAGTCTTTCATTATCCTCAGACACAGGAGGATTTGAATCCCGGATGGACAAAAGA
>NW_010316782.1:0-9563 GCF_000700745.2 Antrostomus carolinensis | reverse complement strand
GCAGGACTAGGGAACCACATCTAAGATGGTTATTCCAAAAGAACTTTTACTCCATGTATCTCAATCTATCAGAGACCCTAAACACACACCCTGTACTGAATTTAGATACGGTAAAAGAATAACATCACTACCACTAGTGTATTCAAATGCTTTGGTCTGTGTTATCTTTCTGAGGTGAGTAGTCTCCAGTGTTTGGAAGAATGAAACAAAAAGAATATAGATGTCAAATTTTATAATAAAGGGGAAAGTATTTCTTTCTTGACCACTTCAGGTAGCCAGCAGGAGCCCGAAATAAATGGTGATGGTATAAAAGTACAGCATAAAGCAAGATGATAAGTGAAGGTGGTGTCTTCTTTCTGCTCTCCTCACTGTCAGCATACCAACAAAGTAACCGCATGAGGACTCATGACTAAAATTTTAAATGATTCTGCTGTTTTCCAAAATGAGAATATATATCTTCCCTGTTGGTCTTTTTGTCTCTGCTACAACAACGAGTACAACAGTTGCAAGACAGACAATACAAAGTAGAGTATAGAAGGATTATTTTGTTTTCAGCCATTTTGAAAGATGTGTACAGAAATTCCTGTGGCTTTTACTGAATTTTTTATTTAAAATGCATCACTAATCAGGTACCTATTTTTTTTTAGGTTGTGCTTGGATACTTGTCTCTGTCATGTTCCGTGAAGCGTCTGAAATCTTCACTCACTCATCCATCTCCCGTGTTAGACCAGTTACTCTTTATGTAACATCTGGAGGATTATTTATTTAGAGGCTCTTACTTATTCATGTGTAAAGCATCAGTGGAATGCTTTCCAGTCAAAAACAAAACTTCTGGTAGTTTAGAGTTTATGGTACGATTCATAACACAATATATTTATTGAGTTGCCATTTAGATTTATTTCCTAAAGTTGCACAGTGATAACTATCTAAACCTTGCTTCAGTAGGTTGAAGTGCATCATAGAAACAGTTGCATAAACTGTTTTGCTAATGTTTTTTCTTGAACTATATTTTCCCTTCATTTTTTTTTTTTTTTTAAAGATGTAGGATTTACTTGTGGATATCACAAGTTTGTGTAAACTCCACCTGACCAACAAAGATATTTGCTGACACCCTAGCATTACATATTCAGTGGTTACTGTGATGTTGAGGAATGCTTTAAATCTTTGTTGCCAACATAAAATCATGAGAATTGTACTCATTTGTAGCAGATTTGATGTTGGCCTATTGTGTAAAGATGAAATCTTAGCATAAAAGCCTCAGTAATGACACTGCTCCAGAAATACTGCAGAAAAGGAAAGAATCTCATTAACTTCAGTGAGGTTTTGATTAGAATCTGTATCCATTCCAGTCTTTAGAAATAAACATAAAACCATCAGTAACAACCTCTGAACTACTGATCCACAGCAGTAGATGAGATATTTCGGAGCGAAATTCATGAGATTACTCGGCTACAACATTTATACCTTATTTCTGTAGAAGATATAGGTAATAAAGCAGTACACTAGTTTACAAAGATGTTTTTGTATATTAACTTTTAACCCTGGTCATCAGAAATTGCAGAGTTTTAAGATAGAGCCAGTGTACGTGACAGAAAAAAGTTGCTTGTATTGCAGAACACTGAAAGCCAGAGCTTTGAAATGTGCTGTAATTTTGAGATACTAATTCTGAGGCCTAATTCCAGATGTTTTTGGAATATGTAGAAAGGAAGCGGTTTTACTTTATTTTTGTAATGATACTGGCTAAAGAAGATGGCAGGACAGTAAAAAAAAATAAAAATTTCTGTTGTCCTAATAGTCAGAAATTCATGAACGCTTTGAAATACAATTTTATAATAAAAAGGAAATAAGGATTCTGCATTCTACATCTCTGAGCAGTTCCCTTCATTACAGGAGGTAAGGCCACCACAAAAGAATACAGAATTGGAACTAAAGGGTAACATAAAATGAGAACAGCCTCAGAAAATCAGTCTCTGGTTACAGAAGATTCCAACTTGTTCACAGAAGAGGCATAGCAGAACTGAGCCTTATTTGTAGAAATCATGATGATCCAGTCAGTAAAAGCCCACATTTTCTCCTCTCTTGGTGTTTGCAAAGGATAAGATTCTTTCTCAGTATGGCTTCATACTGGGTAATACTATGTATATGCAAGAGCTTCATTCATCGTGTTCATACTGCCCTGTGGAGATCTGCAGCTACTGCAGAAACATCCAAGAGCCAACCCTGGGACAGAAACAGATGGAGCAGAACTGCTGAGATACAGCAGTGATTGATGTGAAGGGCTGATGTGAACCAGCTCCAGCATGTCAGTCTCGTGCTGCCGCAAGTCGGGGCTGGTTAGCTCAGGAGCAGCATCATCCTGGGGTGGTTGGACTGAGGTTGCATAACTGGTGCTACACTTCACTGCAGGCCATGCCAGTGTGGATCAGCAGCAGTTCTGTATTTCACTGCTCAGGGTAGAGGTCCCTGAAGTCCATGAAGCCTAGGCCTGAGGGTACTATCCCTTAGTATAGAGTGCACAGCTGAGTAAGTGCATTAGTAGAAGACTATTGCAAATACTCAAGACCAAACTAAGAACTTAACTTGTTAATAACTAGTTTAATTAGTCATTGCAGTATCCTATACTGTGCTAATTCTCAGGGAGCCAATGGACTTGGAGATGCCCCAGTGATTGCCCTGGCACTGTATAGTGGTCTGAAGGCTTTGAGTACAGAGATTTCAATTTGCTTAGAGCTTCTCAAAATCTTTCTAACTTTAAAAGATAAAAGAGAAAAAGGGGAAGCCAGATCATTTGGAAAAAAAAAATAAAGCTTTGTTTCTCTTAGATTCTTCTCCCCTTAAACTGTGGAGGGATTAGTTTGTCTAAGGAAAGCTCCTGTTTAATAGTCTTTCGGATGAACAGTTAATACCTTTCCATTTTGGGAAGAAGACATGAGTTGAGTTCCATGGCTGGACCTGATGTTGTTGCTGTCATTAAAATACGATTCTGTTTCTGAAAGCAAAACAAGATAAGCAGACTAAAGATGTAGAAAAGAGTAGAAATAACAAATACAGTCCGAGTTTCTGACTCTCAGAGAAACAAACCTACAGTCACTACAAAACCTGGCAAACTTACTAGCATCAGCCTGTTCACTGAACACTGCTTTTAGCTTCCTCTGTAGACACTGGATGACACCAGTGCTTTGTGAGACACACTGTGGGCTATCTAAACCAGACTTTTCTGAGGCAAATGGCTGAAAGGGAGGCATAGCAAAGAGAAACAAGATGTGAAGGAGATGGTAGGCAGGGGAGAGGTGGCAACAGGAAAGAAAGAATCACATCTGAGGTAGGGTTTGGGGTTCTCCTGTCACTGATGGAAACTGTAATGCCCAGAGGTCCCTCTTCCTGCTGTTCAAAACATGTTTAAGGAAGTTATGTGTTCTGGAATAGTTTCAATTATTCTTTGATCCCAAAGACTCTTCCTTTGGAAGGTTTCTAAAGAGGTGTGGTTTGAATAGTCCATGATTTCATTTATCGTGTTATTGAACACTTTTTTTTTTTTTTTTTAGCAAACTTAATCTTCATGCAGCCTTTGGATGGCATTATCAGACCATTATACCATTATACTCAATTAATGTAGTCTTTCTCACTTGTACTGGCATTTATAAACAGTGCCCCATAACAGGCTTAGTTAGGTTCTTACAGGATCTGATTTAAGTTTGCAAGGAACCAGTGCTTACACTACTAGCACTGCAGGTTTTGAAAATCAGGGAGTTAATTTGTGGGAGTTATTTTGTATCCTGAAGTTCTTTTGTCTCTAATGGCTGGTCTGACATCTTCTTAGACAAAACAATAGTCTTGATTCTTTCTTTATTTGAAGATGTGAGCAGCATATTACCCAATCTTTAGTAGCATATGCCTGTCTGGTCTGGAATACCATAAACCTTGGTGAGCTGTGTTACTTCTTAGGGACCTTGTTTTCTGTCATGAAGAAGTCCAAGCATACCCATCCAATTTGATGTGCAGACTCTGTTCAGCTGTAGTGTCTTTGATTGTTTGTCATCTCTATTGTACCATAACCATGCCCAGCTCATTGCTGAGTTGATGGTTTTGTTCACATTGCAAATCATAACTGCTTTGTTAAGAGTTGTTTGTGAAAGGTTTCAGTCATCTGTTTACTAGAGTTTTTAACTTTGATCCTAGTGACAGTAGGGTTTGTGTTATGGACCCAGCTTGTTATCCTTTCTCCTCTTCATTTGTCTATATGAGAAATTTGTTCTTCAGGTTTACATCACCTCCAAACTCTTCTATATGTTGGCCTTCTTTCTACACTCTCTTTAAGCGGAGATCTCTTATATGTTTCATTTTTATGTGGCATGCAAAACTGTTCCAATTTCTTAAGCACAGTTTCATAGTTAGTCTTCTCTGCCAGAAATAAATAAAAATTGATGAACACAAGAAGTACTTCAGAAGCTGCTGCTTTTTGAAGTCTGCCTTCTGCTGGACCCCTGTGCTGGCAGATACAGAATGAAACACCATAAATGCTTTCCAAAAATTTCTTATTTTGTGGAGATTTTAACTTGGTGGTGGTCATAATGGAAGGGGAGAGCTGGAGGTATGTTTAATGGTAGTCTTATTTTCCCCCACATAGGATATTTGGTGTGTAAAAGGGGATGTGTTTTTTTCCCTTACTGTTATGGGATGCTCGGTTAGCCCTCAGTGACTGCAAGAAATCGGCTTTATTCTGTGTTCTGCACCTGTACTTAAGGATAATTGGAGCTTCTCTGTGTGTGTTCCAGACTGGAATGCAGTGTAGAGATATGGAGGTAGCTTTCCACGTGCTAGCTCAGGCACTGTAAGAGATCAAAACATAGAAGACTGCACTGAGTTAATTAACCCATTTCTTATTGGTTTGGACAGAAGAAAGAAATCTCATAGATGTTGTTTCTCACCCACTGATGTCCTTAAATACCACAGCCACAGAGACCAGAGGGAACTCTTAACAGAGGAAAATAAGACAATGAAGAGAAGGTAATTTGGGTTTCTTATGAATGACTCATGACAAGCTAAATTATGTGTTTGGTGGTTATCTTAATGAAGGAAAGAAATGTAGTGCCCATATTGGTTTTTTTTTTGCTTGTGTGAAGTTTTCCTGTGAAAAGCTCAGAAATGTCATGGAGGTGTTACTGCCATAGTGAGACTCTAGTCTTTTCTATCTAAGGTTAGTTTAAACAAATATAATCAGTAATTGCTGTTTATTAATTGTCAGGACATTCTGATATATGAGGAACTTGTACTCAAACAGGATTTAGTGTTTCTCAGAACCTTCATTATTTGCTTTTCATAAAAGTAGTCTGAGAAGAGTCATAAATGTTTTGGAGAATAAGACTTATAAATAATCTATGGGTGCTAACAGTAGAAAAAGACTGAAGTCAATCAAGTGAAGTTTCAAATGCAAACAGCATGTTTCACATAAGAAAGAGTAAATAGAGAATGTGGGAAATCTTTTAGGACATGTATTTAAACCGTAGAGAAGTATCTAGGGATTATTATTGGTAGTGATTTGAGTATGAGTTGGTAAACAATGAAGAGCTAACGAGAAAAATAGCTACTATTGTATTTCATTGAACTACCAAGGGTATTATATGTGAGGCAAGTGTTCTTAGCTTGCTGTAGTCAACACATGATTTATAGTACTGTGTTCATTTCTGGGCAACATGTTTTAAAGAAGACCCAGACAAGCTGGAGGGAGATCAGAGAAGAGCAGCTAATGTGATAGATGTTTTGGAAACTAAGTCCTATGTGGAAAGAAGTGAGAATATGTAATGCAGGGATGACTGATGGAAACATGGGACCTGACTATCTCACATCAAAACAGTCTTACAAGGAGAAGCAGCATCATGGTTCATGTTAATCCAGGAGGATGGTAAAAGTAGTTATGGACAGAGCAGGAATGAAAATATAAATTGAACAGTGAGGGTTTATTAGAGAAGTACAACAAAAAAGACATCTGCCAAGGGAGGGTGTGAAACTGCTGCTGTGGGATGCATTTCCAGCTAGAAAAACTGTCCATCCATCAAGGACAGCTTCTGGGCTTAAAAAACAACATTTCTCCAAAGATGCAGGTGGCTGAGTTACACAGTCTCCAGTTCCTGTCAGATCCTAAAACTGACTTAGCTTTCCCCTTTTTATCTGGCATCTTCCATCCTTACCTCTCCTTCCTGCCTCAGGCATGGCCCCAGCTGTTTTGCATCAGCAAAACACTTGTCTGTTTGGGTGACTTAAGTTCCAGGAGTGGCATTAGTGGAGGCCCTGGGACTTCTCCTGGGTTAAAACCTGGGTATGTGAATCTGCTAAGAGATGTTGGGAAGGATTTGTGGGAGCTTTTGAGTGCCTAAAGCAGTGAGAGAAGTACCCAGTGACTAAGGAAACTTTGCAATTCGTAGCAACATGGCTACCCTAATGCAGTGTCTTTTAGCTGTGAGCCTCAGACAGTCTAATTAGTACCAGGCTTGTGCCATGCTGAGATGTCTGGTTTGAGGGTCCAAGATATGGTGTCTGCAAAGCTTTGCCCCATTCTGTGGGTATATGCTAGCATGTTTGGCTCTAACTTGGAGCTCTGTACCTCATTCTCTGTTGCACCATGTAGACATAATCCCCATTTTTCTGAAATAACTGAGAATTAAGTGCTTAACTATGTGCAGAATCTGTCTGTCCTGAAGCTGTTCTTCCATCTGTTACAGCCTCATCTCGAAACAGGGCTACTTGTGGTTTATAACAAGGTATTGCCATCACACTACAGAGCTTGCTGACATGCAGTCATTTAAGGTTGCAAAGCACCTCTGTAAGACTATTTATATAATATAACCCAAAGAATAAAAGCTACAGGCCCAGGAACTGGATTTCTGCAGGACTGGAATCTGTATGGAACTTGTCCTTTTGAAAATACTTAAAATACTGATAGGTTAATCCTTGCATCAGCTCAGTCAACTGGGGAAGAATTTTATCCCAAGTTTCCCAAGTGGACACAGTGTGATGGAAAGGTTTAAGGAACTGCCAGCTCTTCAGACGGTATTTTGGCTTCCACACCTTGCATTTTTCCCTTAAACATTCTGAACACTTGGATAAAAGGAAAATATTTAATAGGAAAAAAACCTGGGAGACAAATGTTTGTCTGATGCAAATCAGCACTGTGAAGGAACAATACTGCTGTTCTCTGTTCTTCAGTATCTTGCTTTCTTGGCAGCTTTGTCCCACAGAAATGTGTTGTTTTTCCCTTTTACAAGATTAAAACCTTTCTGTATCAGCATACCCTAACCCTATATTTTTGACTTTTATCTAATTTTAATGGAACTGTAAAAGGTTTATTTCGGATAAAAGTTGGCCATCGGCAGCTGAGTGCAGGAAACACAAGGAAATCTCAAGACATCTGAAAAAGGCAATTTGATGATGTTTGAGATAAAAGAGTACAAACAATAATAAAAGTTGAAGGCATTTTATGAGCACTTTTCATTGACATCTACAACATCAAAGCATTTTGAGGCATTTTATTATTTAAATTTCCAGGTCAGTGGTCAGGAGAGTGAATTATACTATGTATGAAATATTAAAAGGGAAAGGAAGGAATTACAATAAAACATTCACAGTCATTCATGTGCATGTGCAGACTTATTTAAATTTATCCAAAAGTTTTGAGTGTTTTTTTGGCCTGCTTTGGTCTGTATTTGTCAATGCCAACACTGGTGTAGTCTAAACACCGTAAATTGTCTTCTGTTCAGCTGCATTAAAGTAACTTTACTACAGCTTTAACCAGTGAGCTGTTTGTTACTGCCAGTAACACATTACTTTCTCTTGCTGGGTTTCACTTAATGCATTCAGGGATGTGTTCTTATGCTGGTCAATTACGCTAAGTATGTGGACTCCCTAAGAGTAAGACAGATTTCACATTTGACTCCCTTTTCCCACTGACAATACAGCAAGTGCAAATAATTAGTGGTATTACTGCTATAATTTATTTTGCTAGATTGCCAGGCTACCATCACAGACAAGATACAGAGGTGGAAGAACTTTTGGCTTGAGTCATGGCCGTTCTTTTGTTCAGAAGAAATTTGCAGAACAGTGAGATGCCCTGGAGGAATGTGGCACATCCTGCACTTGTGCTGCCTGTGTAAATCAAGCCTCTTCTTACTGTTCCCAGAATTTATCATGTGTGGATTGCTGTGGGTCTTCGCAGGTGGCTTTGTCAGTTCCACACAGCCAGAAGCCCCAATTGCCCTGGGAAGAAATGTGTTGTTGGGCACTTTTTTGTTATCTCAACAGAGAGCATCAGCTATTGTGGGAACAGTAACGACACGTGGTCTGCTCTGGTCACATCCACTTTGCTTTGTGACTTGCTGACTGGTGCTGTAGCCAGGCTAATCATGACCTGAATTGGAGTGCCAGAAATTTGTCTTCCTCTGCTGCCATGGGAGTGCTGCTCTGTTTTCCCTCAGCCCAGTTGTGCAATAGGAGGCATGGTCTGCTCATAAATTTCTTGTTTTGGTTTAATCTTGTGTTGCTCTTGTTCCTTTTTGTTTCTCATCAGCTTGATATTTCCTCAGTAAAGCTTTTGGATCAGCTTTTGACTTCAGCACGCTGGTTGGTGAGTTCCTGTGTAAAGCCTAGAGCAGCAGGTTGCTGTAGCTGAAAGAAGTGTTCAATATCTACAATTGCTGGAATGGCTCCTTGTTGCCATGAGGACATGGGAGGTAATCTGGACACTTTTCCCCCTGCTTTCGAAGGAAAGTTGTTTATACAGCCTGAGCTTGTGGCAGGCCATAAAGGTATCTTACCTTCCCCATGCACTGACTCCTGAGCTTTGTTCAGTTGTACTTCAGGCCCAGGATGGTTTCGTGTTTATCTGTTTGGAAGATATCCTGCTGTATCCTCACATATGAAGCTATGACAGGTGCCTAAGACTTTAGCTTTTAAGTCTTTCTTGAAACAGCCTTATTTGTTTCAAGCTATCATACTAGATGCAGTGGGAAAAATCCTGTTGCACACACCGACACACTTGCCATGCAGGCATTGCAAAATCTTTTGTAGTTGGTTTAAATTAAGCAGTTTGAATGAGCCACAACCTTTACTCTATGAAGAAAGTTAGCCACACAAAAATGAAATGCTAATAGTAAGTTTGTTTGCAGGGGTTTATTTTTCATTGTCACTGGCTGGTGAAACTGATCTCTGCTTCCCAAGAAACACTTTACTCATTTTCTGGTTGCATTTTTGTCATTATCCCAGTTCAGCTTGGAGATTTTGTACTGATGGTAATTAGTTTCAGCTCATACTTACTGGAAGGCATTTCTCCAAATCGGTGAAAATAAACAGAAATTTAATAGCATTTTTAAGAGTACATTATTTTTGTTTTTAGAATGCCAGAAAACAAAACAGAAATAAAAATTACAGCAAGGCATCAAAAGTGTAAATTCAATACCATAAAGAAGATGAGGAAAATAGGAAAATATTGCAGTGTTTTCAACCTCAGCTAGCTGACTGCTAAGGATTATATCTTTTGCATGAATATCTTTTGATGGGTAGGAAAAAAAAAA
>NW_010316781.1:0-7099 GCF_000700745.2 Antrostomus carolinensis | reverse complement strand
GGTACGGTACGGTACGGTACGGTACGGTACGTCCGTGTGTCATCAGTCGGGGCTGTCGCTGTTCTTACAGAGCCAGCGGACGAGCTGTCATTTCACTTCCAGTCGTTTTTCCTAGTTGAAGGAACGAAGAGCCGCCCCCCACGTCTCCATTCAGTACCCGCTTGCTTTCCTAGCTGTGTTTTTCCACCAGAGATCCCTCGTGTTTGGATAATAACCAGTCCTGCAGTGTTTGTGGTTGGCATGTGGAATTTTCCTGCAGATTCATTTCTGTTTCTGTACATACTTCCAGGAGGCTGACTGTCTTCTCAGGAAGGAGTTCCCAGATCTCAGTTCACAAGGATGCCCAAAAGCCACAAATCAGTTTGCTTTAATACCGAAAAATACTCTTAAAAGTGTTGGTTCTTCCTCTCTGGCAGGACCAGCCCTGTCCTGTGTGCCTCTTAGTTTGGTTTCTGTTCTCTCTCATCACTTCTTTCACTGTAAGGTGGGGTCTTTGGGTTGAACACAGAGCAGGTTAACACTGCTTTACCCCTGCTAATAGAGAAGAACCAGCCACAGCACGCTTGTTGCCTGCTCATCTGTCAGTCTTTAACACTCCTTCAGTGTGATTCACTTTCTTTGAAGCTTTGTCTTTTTTTTCTTTATGTTGCTCCACGTATTTGGAACATTTTTCCTCTTGTGCATGCAGTGTCATTGCTCAAGGAAGTCCAATGTTGTCATTTTTCCATTACTAACTGACAGCTCCAACTCCCAGCCTGTGTTACGCTGCTGTCTGTCTCATGTCTGTGCCATTTCCAAAGAGTGCAAAGGTACAAGTGTCCTGTGTAGGGTGGTGGAGAGGAGCCAGGCATGTGCTGAATCCAGTTGTGTAAATATATAACTTTGGTGAAGCTGATGAGCACTTTCAGTCTGGTCTATGCTGTGCTCTTCCCTTTTCCTTATCATCATCTGTGCTGTAACCCAAATCTGGGGATAAACCTGTCCTTTGATACACAAGCTGAGCCCATTTCTTTATAAAATGTGATTGCTTGTATTCAGGTATGTCAGATGGCTTTTGTGATTAATAATTAGCACATTTATTAATCATAAATCTGTGTTTTCACTTTGGAAGTGGGGACATCAACCCAGGACTTCAATCCAGTATGGCTAAATTATTCTACATAGCTGATGTGCATAACTCTGTATTTTTGTTTCTCTTCTTTAGATGATGAAAGTCACACAGAATCCAAACCTCACCATGAACAAGATAAATCAAACTCCCTTCCCATTCCTTCAGTTTCCAAGAGAATTGTGCTTGGTGATTCTGTCTGTAACATGGCAGGCACGGCTGACCACGCAGGCAGCATGAGGGACCTCAAAGGGGACAAGGACTTGTTCAGTAAAACTCCAGAGCTTGTCACTGAGGGTACAAGCGACCTCCGTCACCGTAACAGAGGGGATCTGCCATCTGAAGCTGCGCCACGGCCACCTAGACGTGGATTAGAGCAGTACTTATCCAGATTTGATGAAGCTCTGAAGCTGAGGAACCAGCTGATGAATGAGAAGCCGAGCCAAGAGAACGGGAACGCAGCGGAGGAGTTTGACTCTTTCCGCATTTTTAGATTGGTGGGATGTGCTCTGCTGGCCATCGCAGTCAGGGCTTTTGTGTGCAAGTACTTGGTGAGTTCAGGGGAACAAATCAATCCTGTTCTGTTCTGCTAGTTAGGAAAAACTAGCAAAATAGTTTTGTTTTATTTTATTTCTGCAAACTTATGAGCCTGCTCATGTGAAATACCCTAGAGCTGAAGTCTCATTGGTAGTGGCTAAGTCAGCTGGGAACTTGAGGCACTCTTTACATTTCCAACAACTGTATAAAAACTAAAAAAAAAACCCCAAACAACTCTTAACATTCTTTGAGATGACAGCCAAGTCAGAATCTAACACAGCCAGCTGAGCGTAGCACACAATTGGTCTGTAGAGTTTGAGGAGCAAAACTGGAATAGTTGTTGCAGCTTAAGTCTCCTGCAAGTTTATTCCCAGTTTTGTCAGCATGAATCAACTGCTCTTCTACTTTGGAGTCTATGAAAGAATAATAGAGTAAGAACAACAATAGTTGTCCCAAGATAAGCAGATCCTGCTCATTTTTATCAGTTTTCTGAGGAAAGTGGTTCCTCAGCACTCTGGGTCCCTGCCAGTACGTTGTGCAGGGGTGTGTGGCTGGTACCACCTGCCACCTCCTGCATCACTGGGCTCATTTTCACACTCTGCCATATTCTGTGATTTCAGATTTTTAGGGTCAAAGAAAGAAAGGCAGAACCTGATTTTTGACATGTAACTGCTCTGCTTAGGTTTGTAGTATTCAAGAATACTTGTTGCTATTGTCCACAAATAATTTTTTTACCTACCTCATTTCCTTTTATGTCTCAAGAAGCATTAAATGTTTGTGTTTTCTTAGCTGTTCCTTCTAACCAAGTTAATTTTTGTATATTCTTTTCTGTTCCTTCAGTCAATATTTGCACCATTTCTTACTCTACAACTTGCTTACATGGGACTATCCAAGTACTTTCCAAAGGTAAAATAATTTTTTTTTCAGAATTACATTAGCTTGAAATGTTTTAAATTTAAAACTTGTGCATAGATTGTATTGTTTTAGGACCAATGCAATTGAAATATTCTTCCCTTGTTTTAAACTAGAATTGAAAGTTACCAAATGTTCATAGTCTGTACTAGGTTTTAATCTTCCCAGATTTAGTTCAAATCTTTTTTAAAGTTGCTGTGAAAATGTGGGCTAGCAACTTAATTAACTCTAGCCTAATTAAAAGAATCTGACCAGGAAATCCAGGTAGTTCTTTCATGTCTTTAGGAAACTTTTGCTTTTTTCCTAGACCATGATCTTCTGTGGTTACTCTTTGCTCTGTCAACAGCTGTTCTGCATGTGATACCTGCATGAAATTTGTGAGGGTGTTAAAAAAATGGGACAGTCCTTGAGTTTTAAGGGCTCTGCATTCCCTCACTAGTATCAATTTGAATGGCAGCTTGAAATGAGACATTTATTTGTGTGTGAAACTTGCTACTTATTAGCAAGGTTTGCTGTATCACTTGCTTTATGTATTTACACCGATTAATTGTGCTGAAGTGTTTGTTTGGTTGATGGTTTTGTCAGGTCTGCAGTGCAAAGTGGGATTGAATGATGCTCCATCCATAGTTGAAAGGGAACATTTGCATTTTAAAAGGAATAATAGATTAGAAAATCAGAATAAATCGGTGCTTCTTTTGTCGTTAAGTATATAATTGAAAACTAAACTTCACAGTAGTCATTCTAAACTGACGTGTCAAAACAGAAACCAGTAACATTAACCTTGTATTTGCATTAGCTCATTTGTTAGATCTTTTTGATGTTGTCTGTGCTGGTTTTAAAATCAGCTCTTCAGTTTCAGACTTAGAAGCAGTTCATTTCTACAACTTGCTTTTGTATTTATTAATATGTATATTGCAGTTATACCCAGATGAGCTCAATCAGCTTCTTATCCTTCATTTTTCTCTCATGAAACCAATAAGAGATTCTCGAAAGCTTAATTTAGATTGATTTAAACTATGATACCCAGCAAGTATCATCAAATTACCAAAACTTTCAGCTACTATAACCTTTTCCTGCCTGTCAGACTTTGCATCTTCAGGATTCCTCATCTCAAGGACAGAAGAACAGCTTTCAAAAGGGTTTTGGGGCATTTCTGAGTTCAGATGATTAAACTGTCAGATGGAGTCATACAAAAATAGAAAGGAACAGTTGGGTTTCAATTTGAAATCATTTTTCTGCATTAGAAAAGTAACGGTATCTTTTGCCAAGTAATGTGTTCTGCCAGTGGAGATGCCTGGCTTGGTTTCTTACACACAGATTGCCCTTGTCTGGGACTCTTCCCACTTCATGCAGGAGCTGCTGAACAGCCCCGCTTCTTCGAGTGCCAGTGTGAAGTGGGCATAATATCTGTGATGAATTTTACCTGCTGTTAAGCAGCTTCTCACTCAGCTCCACTGGATCTATCACAGCACAGATCTGGAGCTGGGATAAGTGGTGTGAATCCCAGAGTGTGTCTGGAGAGAATTAATCCCAACTTGCTACTCTTAACCATGCATTTGGAATGTGCCTGGCTGTGTGGGAAATTGGCACAACATTTCTGACATAGAATCATGGAATGGTTTGGGTTGGAAGGGACCTTAAAGCTCATCCAGTTCCAACCCCCCTGCCAGCAGCAGGGACACCTTCCACTAGACCAGGTTGCTCAAAGCCTCATCCAGCCTGGCCTTCAACACTTCCAGGGAGGAGCAGCCACAACTTCCTTGGGCAACCTGTTCCAGTGTCTGACCACCCGTGTAAAGCAGAACTGGATTATAACAGAGGAACTAACATGATACTGGTTTTTGGTTTGTTTTTTGTTTTTCTTTCAGTGTGAGAAGAAGGTGAAAACGACAGTATTGACTGCTGCTCTTTTACTGTCTGGAATCCCTGCAGAAGTGATTAGTCGCTCCATGGACACCTACAGCAAAATGGGAGATGTTTTCACAGACCTTTGTGTCTATTTCTTTACTTTTATCTTTTGCCATGAACTTACTCTGGTTTTTGGTTCTGAAGTACCATGATGGCTGTAGAATTCAATGCAGTGGTTACACTAAAGCTTTCTGGACTCTATTCCTTTAACGTTTTGACTGTGCAGACAGATTTAAACCTTCATTAAAATTCTTACCTGTTTGAATGCTTGAAAGGAGCCTTAAATCCAGTCGTTTTGGGAAAGGAAGAGCAGGGTCCCAGACTGACAGTTGTATTGGTTCAGTTTATTTAAATATTGTGTCTGCCTGTTAAAGAATAAGATGCAAGTGTCAGTGGATGATTTATTTGGTTTAGTTAGATGGTGATGCCCTTCTCAGCCTCCTTCATAAACATTTATAAAGCTGCCTTTGTTCTTTTCAGAGAGAACAAAGAGAATTCCTTTCAGCAGAACCATATCTATGTATATATCTATCTCCAGTATGACTATAGCTAACAAGAACTCATTTTGTGATGTTCCCATCTTTTCAAGAAAGTTCTAAACAACAGAAATCCCTGCATTCTGTTGTTCAAATTCAGGATGTTGAACTGAGTAGCTGCTTCTGGAGAACGTTGGTGAGACGTACCACTTTGTTGTCCCAATCCTTGCCTTGCTCTACATGGTTTGTTGTGATTGTGATTCATTTCATTTGATGATTGTAACGCAGAACAAAGCAAAGCAAAACCAACAACAAAAACGTCCCGTTGCTTACAAATGTCCTTAATCAAAAAGGAGGAAGAAACAACATTGTTAATCTCACCTGTTAATGAGTTTCCAGCAACTTAGTGTAGCTCCTACCCGTGCTTTCCTTCTGATGCCATTTCATTAACACTTCACCTCATGAAGGGAAACCTGCAGTATCAAATGTTTGCTCTAGTAAACATAAAAACTTAACAAGGGAACTTTTTTTTTTTCCCCTAGCTCCTTGCAGGATTGTATAAAACAACTTTTAATATGACATTTATTTCTGCAGTTTGTTTATTTCCAGGTATTTGCATGTAAATAGGATCTTAATTGCAGAGGAGTTCTGCTCCTGCTGCGTAATGCTCCAACCCAACCATACACAGTCTTTGATTCAGCAGAGCTACTTACCTTAACTTCATTTTTTTGTGTGTGTACTTGAAATTGCCCCAGGGGAATCACAATAGCCATTCCTGTCTAAATCCTGTATGCTACAAGTGACAGTGAAATAAAAAATAGTGCTCTGAGTTGAATCCCACGTTAAGATCTATGTACAAAGGGAGAATGGCATGCTGTTATTTTTTTTCCTGTGGAAATCCAGCCACGTGGGTGAAAAGATGACAAACACAGATGAATCCTGTCACTGGATTAAGTAGCAACTTGTTTTTAATCTCTTATGAATTTTGCACAGCGAGAGGAAGGAAGCATCATTCCAAATAGTTGGCTTAAACGCTGATAATCTGTGAGAATTTCCGTTGAAGATAAATTTGGTATTGTTTTCAACTTGTAGTTTTCTGTTTACAATCTGGGCTTTCAGGTAATCGAGGATAATGCCTTTTTTTAGCATAGAGAAACAGAAGTTTATCTTGATATTTGTCTGCAGAAATTTTTTAAGGAGTGAAAGGGTTTGATTATGCCTCCTTAAAGTAAATAGCCCTGCTTCTCGCTTCTTATTTTGTGTTAAAGCTTCCTGCTGTAATTTTAGCACTGCATTTCTGACCCATAAATTCCATATATGTTTGTTTGTGGCATGAAAACAAGAAGCTTATGTTTTGATTTGTCAATTTTCATGTTTTTTTACTGATTATTTTACAGTGAGTATCATGTTAACCGGGCTGCAAAAGATTCCGAGTTGGATCTTTTAGCACAAATATTTATTCAGAAGCTTTAAATTTGTTGATTGCAAATTGAAAAGAGGTGTCATTTAAATTAAGGTTGAGATATGTAAATAATGAGCTCGCTCAAAAGTTCCACTTGTTCCGACTCTTATTTATATTCCCAAATGTAATACAAATAAATTGTAAAACTCCTGTGTACTAACATCTGCAAAAAGCAATGAATTTTTAATCCTTGGCATGAAAAATTTAATCCAAATCAGCTAAATAGTAACACAAGAGCTGACCTACCTGCTGGATGTTCCCTCAGCCCTTTGGAGAGATGAAATGGGTTTTGTTCAGGAAGAAATCTTGCTGCGATCCCAAACCTGGAACTTTTCAGCCCAAAAACACTTGGTTTTGTCGGTGACTTCAAGGTGAGCTGGAGAAATCCTCCCCACCTTGAGAGGGGCTTGTGCTGGTGGCGTTTTGGTGAAGACATCAGCCCCTTTTATTCCATTTTTAACTCCTCTGCGTCCATGTGCAGAATTCCCGTTCACGTTTATCACCAAACTGATTGTTTGGGGGGTTTTTTAATTAAAACCATTATTTGTTACCCCCTTTCCTTGGCGCTTTGTCCTGGCTGGGGAAGGGAGTCGCGGTGTCTGGCGAGCCGGGAATCAACAAGGACGGGGCTGGGGCCGTTGTGACGGGCGGGACAGTGGGTTCCTGCCCGTTTTAGGGGCGTTCCTGCCTGTTTTA
>NW_010316780.1:0-6804 GCF_000700745.2 Antrostomus carolinensis | reverse complement strand
AGAGGGCCACTAGGACGATCCAAGGGCTGGAGCACCTCTCTTATGGGGACAGGCTGAGAGAGTTGGGGCTTTTCAGCCAGGAAAAGACAAGTCTTCAGGGAGATCTGATAGCTGCCTTCCAATACCTGAAGGGGACCTACAAGGAAGATGGGGAGGGGCTTTTTACAAAGGCAGGTAGTGACAGAACAAAGGGTAATGGCTTTAAACTGAAAGAGGGTAGGTTTAGATTAGATATTAGGAAGAAATTCTTCACTGTGAGGGTGGTCAGATACTGGAACAGGTTGCCCAGAGAAGTTGTGGATGTCCCCTCCCTGGAAGTGTTCAAGGCCAGGTTGGATGAGGCTTTAAGCAACCTGGTCTAGTGGAAGGTGTCCCTGCTGGTGGGAGGAACTGGATGAGCTTTAAGGTCCCTTCCAATCCAAACCATTCTATGATTCCATGATTCTATGATTTATATGAATTCTTAAATATTAAGATAACATCACATTTTACTTAAAGCACAACTAGAAAACTTTTGATTTTTAATTTTTGGCCTGAAATATTTATAAGTAGTCTAAGTAATAGCTGAAGAAATATAGTAATTTTCACATAGAAGATAAAACTGGTTAAAAGTAATCCCAAATTATTAGAATATTTGCTATAAAATCATTACTGACTGAACATTTAAACTTTGATACTACTTGGAATCACTTCCATGCCTGTAGAAGCTTGCATTGATAGTGGTGAAAGTAAATAGTCTGAACTTTATCCTTCAATCTAGTGGGTTAGTGAAGACAGACTTATTGCAGAAAATTAATTCCTGGAGATATTCAGAAAAAGACTCTTGATTAAATCTTTAAATTGCTACTGCTTTGAGTGAACAGTTGGAACAGACGACTTCTTGAGATCTCTTCCAACATGAACTCTTATGAGTCTATGATAACCAACAAAATTATCATATATAGATATATTTTAATAAACATGTAAATAATAGGTTTAAAAGGTTAAGAATCTCCACATATTTTACATATTCTCATATATATATATTTGTTGTACTTTAACTTATTTTAGGGCTCTATTTAGAATATGATTTATGACAATGGAAAGACTTTCAGCATTTATTTACAACTTTACATACATACAGCAGTGTATTTAGACTGCAGAGAGAGCACCAAACAAGCACAGTACTGCACAAAGCAGCAATACTAGCTCAGGTCCTAGAAACTAACTTACGGTGGTCTATGCCCAGAAAAATTGATCTGCACTGTTTGATGTATCTATCCTGTTTCTGGCTGTATAGTTTGTTCAGGTCACAGCTAGTTCAGTGCATGGCACTGTTTCACAAAAGGTAGACGTACCTTCTATAGTTTGTGCATCTTGACCTGTTTTGCTCAGAAGACAAGACAACCTTCACCAGCTTTGAATTATGAGTAAAACAATACAGAAGACATTATAATTGCTGCTGTTATAATAAAATTAATGATTAGAAGTTTTGACATTGACTTCACTAGAATTATGCTTTAATGTATAGAACCATGTGTAGGACTAGATGCACAGCTCTAGCTGATGTAAAACAGAAAAGTGAAGCCATTTATAGAAAAAAAAGGGTAATGATCTTTGTTGTGCCATACAAGAATGTGGAATTCAGAGCACAGGATATTAAGAGACATGATAAATATTCTTAAGGGAGAGTTAATCTAGAAAAGGGGCAAATAAGGGTAATACAATGGAACTATATAAAATATGAAATGATATACTAAAAGGAGGTCAAAAAAATAGGATACTCATATGGACTTTTGGCTTCTGACATTATTGCCAAGTATAAATTCTCATTTGATTGTGTTTAATGTTTACAATGGTTTTTAAGACATAATGCCTGTTCAAACAAGCTAATTGTTTTATATTCCATAAGATTTCTTAGAAATATTCTAGAAATTAAATAATAACATTTCTCTAGATTAGTTTTATTTCTGACAAAAATAGATTGGAACACAATTGTGTGAAATTATAAAGTACATTTGGTCTTGTGTGGAAACAAAATGCGATTTTGTTTTCAGGGATAAATACATTGCATCTTAAAAGTTCTGTGAGAATATTTTTAGGATTATTTTTAATTGGAACCTCCATACTGACTTTAGAATCTATTTTATAATAGCATTCACTTTATAACAGGAGTCTGACCTCTCATTTTACACTTATGTTTGACTAGCTGTGGGTAAAAAACACATTTAGAAAAAAAATTTCATCTGAAAATTCATAATTATTACTAAACTTTTAATTCAATACCTGTTACACAACCCAAAATCAAACTCTTAAACACCTCAGCAACACAACAACATTTATGAATATTTTCTAGGAGGTTTCACTTCATAGGTTGGTGGCAAAATTTCCTTCTGTTTACTAAATTTTCCTATTGGACTGTATGTGTAAAAAAGCAGTGTAATAAATCAGAAACAAACAAAACCCAAGACATAATATAGGAGTTGCATTCCCCATAAATTTTTCTGAAGGTATAGAATGGGGATGTAAACCTTCTCAGATAATTAAAATATGTATCATAGTAGAAATCCCCGGAAGCATTTCTATTTTGAAATACTTAGTATTAAATTAAAACTTTATTTCTATAATTTACATTAAAAGTTTTCCATGAAAAAGAGTAAAAGGTGGTGAAGTAAATTATGAGCAGTTGAAATTTTTCAATGTGTTACCAGAAAAGAATCTCCAATTTCCATTTACCATGAATGTTTTTTGTTTGTTTGGTTGTTTTTTTTTTCTGCTAGTCCCAAAAGTATAATCTTGCAGTCTTTAAAAATTAAGTAATAAACTTTGAAAACGGATTAAAGGGTCTCAGCATTTACATTGTTTATACTATAGTATATTATATTACCAGTCTCTCTGGCTCTAATGTTCAGTATCTCTTCTTTGACAAGCAGGATGCAGAACTTGTTTATATCAGAAGTGGTAGCCAATATATATGCTTTAGTTTTATCACAATAGCAATTATAGTTAATATAGTTCACTTAGATTCACATCATATTCATTGTCAAACTATGTAAGGAATTTATTAAAAAATCTTTATTTGAACATTGCTTTATTGCGAACAATTATATTTTTCTTTGTTTATTCAATTCTTATGGTGACATTTAAAACTCTAAATACCCTTTAAAATCTTACACTATATTTCTTTTGCATCCTTCAACAGATGCATAATAGTTTGTTTTACTAGGGCTGTTAATGAATTGTTACATCGTATAAAATTTGACAAGTAGCAGAAGATAGAACTTAAACATTTGAAGTCATACTGCAGTAATTCAGCATAATTTATGCTTTTGTTCACAGACCTTTCTTCATAATATCTTCTGTCAACCCAACACCTGAAAAAAGTAATCACAAGATATAGCTTATAAATGAAATTTATGCAAAGGATAGATTACAGTGAGTGAGTCAGTCCTATGTGCATATCTACAACTTAATTTGTTTGAGTTTGCTCTCTGGCAATGTATCAACAGGCCAACAGGCATGGAGTAGCTTGTGTCCATTCCATCAAATTCTCTTCTTCTCTCAAGACAGATTGTATTGACTGCACCCAGATTGTCAGCTGGGAATGGCAGCTCCCAAGCTGTACTGAACACCGTTTGTTATAAATGCTCACTGGCATCAGCCAAAACCTTCCCAGCAGCTGTCTTAAACAAACCAACACTTTAGGGAAATGTGTTGTAGAAAACTCTCAGTGTCCTGTTTTTGGGAGAAAAGCTTACAAGCTCATTGAATCTCTCTCCTGAACCTCTGACATTGGCACAAGCAACCATTTGGGGGTAGGTGAGATGTTCGTATCTGAGAAATATCATAACCTACTGCAGAACTTAGAGGACTTAGGAAAAGTCTGAAGTTGTTTCGGATTCCCTTAAGATCCTGAAACAAGTAAAGAAGCAAATAAAGAAAATCACATCTATTATTCTACTATTGCAAAAATCCAAATCTACCTGAAAAATACTAAATGCCCAAAGGACATCATTAGTTACTGAACTCTTAGAGAAACTATAATTTTTTTACTGATACTTTGGCTGACATGAAATAGTAATGGTCTCTTTAAAAATTTTATGAAACAGCTGGTGGTGGTTCTGGTAACTGGTTAGAATGCCACTATGGGTACTTTTCAAAATGACTGGTCAGTAGATGGTGCCTGGTAGGATTTTGAATGGAATGCATGAAAATGAACCTAAAGACTTTTTATCAAAGCATGATGGAATCAATGGTAAGTATATATGCATTCCTAATTAAATAATGCATTGTGTGCTTTATTTCACTTATATAAACTATGGAACACCTTATATTGTCTTGGATGTTCAGTTTCTATTTGATTTTATGTTTCTGTAATGCATTTTTATTTTCCTCAAAATAGAAATAAAACATGAATATAAGTATCACAGTGACAAAAAACCCCATTATTTTCCAATCTACACTTGTGGAACTGAAGGCATTTTTGTGAATTCCATTTCCATTTGTCTCATTTTTTATTAATTCAAAAAACAATATCCTTTAGATTTGTTACATACTTTCGGAATTACAGTCTAACTTATTTAGTGCCATCTCCAGTTATGGTTGACTTACAGAACTATGAGATAGGGAAAACCAAAAATATTAGTGCTGTCACACAGCAAAACACAAGAATAATGCAAAATATAAAGAAAATGTCATTTAAAGGCAATGTTTTGAAAGGAAAGAAGGCGATTGATGGCAGTTCTAAATTCTACAAGGCAGGCAAACAGTTGGGATTTTACTAGCAGTTCTGCAATTAATTAGCATACAAATATCAGTATTTCCCTGTGTGTGACATGTGGTATAGATTGATGCATATGTTCTGTAAGTTACAAGAAGTAACAAAGTCTTCTTTACACTTGGTCCTGGGCTATCTATGCATTTAACATAATGCAACTCTTTTATTAAATACAGTAACTACAAATTTGTGAACATATATATATGATACAGCTATTTGTCATTTGAGATTATTAGTGTCTTCTTTTTTTAATATAAAATGGACTGAAGATGCTCAGCACCTAACAGGATTAACTCCTTTGGAAATGTGTATATATATTAATGAGGTTATCAGTTTCCATCTATGCATGTCAAAACTACTCAAAATAACACAACAGAAACATTACAGCTTTCCTTCTGTGCATCTCTAATAATTAATGCTAACATTTGGATCTAGATCCGAGCTTTCCATTATGGCATGCATTCTTAAGAAGCAGAACTGTTTCCGTCGGCTTTTTTTTGGTTTTTTGTTTTTTCTTTATTTCATTTTTGATTAACCTTTAATGTTTAGTTTACTTTTTAAGAATTTTTTTTAAAGAAAAATAGAGTGATTATTTTTAAAAAGATCACATCTGAAGTTTTGATAGTACTGCATATTAATTTGTTGTAGTGTAACAACAGGTGTAACGTTTATCAGGTAAAGAACTTTAGAATGTCCATATACTGAGTCAGACCAAAGGTAGATCTTGTTCAGTCTTACATGCAACGGTCACTTATACAAAGGTAAGACAAAAGCAATTCCACAAGATACTTCTAATATACTTTCTGCCTCCAGCTATTTTCAAAGACGTAGGAAAGCTGAACCTCTGAACTGTCAGTATTCATTATATAGCACAGATTTACACAGGACAACTACCTTCCATGAACTACCACTTTCTGTTTTGGACCTGACTCCTACTAACTTTATCTGATGTTCTTTAGTTCTTGCAGTGGAAAACAAAGTGGATAGTCTGTCCCTGCCCACCTTCTCTATGACACTCAAGAAAACGTATTCCACACTCGCCCAAGCCATCTCTCTTCTGGAATGAAGACCCCTTGATTGTGTAGTCAATCCTTACACAGAAATAATTTCATACAGACTGGAGAAAGAAAGAAAGGTGGTCCCTGACCACCACTGCCTCTTGCTGTCACCACACTGAGGGACTGACGGTTGTGGAGTGCTGCAGTGGATTCCTGGACCATCTAGCAAGTTCGGGAAACTCTGGGGGTGTAGCCAAGGATAGTCAGGTCTGTGAATGTCCTCAGGGCCCTGACACTTTCAAAATGTTTATTGCATAACGGTCTTAGGACTAGAAATCTTGACAAATGTTAAGAGTTTTTTTCAATCCACATGGAGACAGACGAGTCAGAAAGAGAATGACATGACATGCTGAACATACAGTCTGAATCCCATGACTTGGGACCCTAATCATATACTAAAATACTTATTAGGAATTATCCATTAGTTTAAAGAATTTAGTCATTAAATAGTTAATTTCTGACATCATGTATTTGTGACTTTTCACTGACATACATTTTTAGAGTTCAACAAAGGTATTGTTTAATGATAATAATTACGCTGCCACTGACTGTAATGTAGCTAGAAGGCTAAAATAAGCACTCTTACTTTTGAGAGAGTTAAAAAGATATAATGAGTGATTTTAATTAAATACTCCTACAGTTTCATCAGATGAGCTGCAAATACCTTCTGGGTTTGTTAGAAACAGTGATAACTTGTTTTTCTTTCTATTTAACAAGTTTTCATTTGTGCTATTCACCTTTCTCTAATTTACCCAAGTAAAAGTCAACTGAGTTGACCTGCGTGTTTTTTATCTGAGACTTCTCAAGAGCATGAAAGAATCATTTAATTTGTAAGCTTCTATTTTACAGTATAAATACTGTATTTTGTTAACCAAGTATAGCAAAACAAAACACCACAAATTGCACAGCAATTCAAAAGACTTAGTGTTTACCTTATCCTGACCAATTTAATCTGGCTCAATCATAGAATTGTAGAATCACAGAATCATA
>NW_010316779.1:0-22682 GCF_000700745.2 Antrostomus carolinensis | reverse complement strand
CAACCCAATCTATTCTATGATTCTATGATGCACATTTAAACACTGAACAATATTATCATGTAACTGAAGTACTTGCCATAGAATGCATTCAGAAAATACAATGCTTGTCCTACCACCTTGGTCCAATTATGTCAGTAGCACAAAAGTGAAGTTCTTTGGGGAGGTTTTGGGTTGTTTGTTTGTTTTTTTAAACATATACTGTCCATGGAATCCGGCAAATGGAAATCAATATGATTAACACAATGAATTCTGTTCTTTAGGATATTCAGGCTCAGCTGACTTGCAAACAAAACATACTATACAGTCTATAGCTATTTTTCTTCACTTTTTAAAAAATAAAAATGTTTGTAAAACAAAAGCAGGCTATTGATATACAAGTGTCCTCCAGCTTCACTGTGTTATCTGCCCTTTGTATCAAATATAGCAGTACTTAAGAATTGTGGGCTTGGGTCATGTTCAGTAAAACATGACATATTACCAGCTTTTCTTTTGATGTCAGGGAACCCAGGTTACTTTACTCCAGCTCTAGGATCAGTATTTGTTTGAAAAGGTCACACCTGTCAACTATTTGCTTCCTGCTGGGGATATGAACAGTTCAGTACTACGCTGGAATGGGATACTGTGCACAGAGTTGCCAAAGGTAGCCTGTAATTTAGATGCTTTTCTATTTGGAGATGGTTGGGTTGGTGAGTAGGATAGATCATTAGAAGCAGAGTTTCAGCAACTGTGGAACAGATTTATACCTTTATCACATCAGTTCATGTTACCTTATCAAGTACCATTTGCCTCCCTAACAGCATGTCAAACACCATGTTGATGATGTCTTTAGATACTGCAAGAAGTCAGACAATGTTATAAAAAGGGATGTTCTACTTAGAAGCACAGACCACTGCAGAGGATGTGCTGTCAGGGGACTGTGGCAACAAAACATCGTGCTGCAAACTAGCATATCCTAAGAGTCAAATTAATTCTGATATTTCCACACTTTGCTTGATGTCCCGTATCTTGCACTGGATGATAATTATGTCTGCTAATATTGTGACTTATTAAAAGATTTGGCATGCCACGATATTATGCTATTTTTGCATATGTCTTATTTCTGTATTGTATTGATCAACCAGTCCCTGTTCCAGTCATTTGAAGATTTACTATTATCCAAACAAATCACATGGACATAGGAACACAAAGCTAAGTTAAAATATCACCAGAAATCGTGTACCAGGATTAGACCATCAGCCTTGTTTACAATACTTTTTAGAAAGAGAGGCAACTATGCTAGCTCAAATTCCTACTTTATATCACAGCAATATTTGCAACATGGCAACAACAGTATAAGTAAAGTTTATACTTATAATTCATGAACGTAGTTATTGCTAAAAAGCAGTAAACTTTTGTACACCCAAGTCTTATGACTGACAATCTAAAGGCAATAAAAATATTTTCTGCAAATCACTTGGTCCCAACATATCTCAGCATCCTTTCTAGAAATCTTACATTACTCTTAGCAGAAATAATTTCCACTTAAAGAGGGAAAAAGTCAATTCTAAAGTGGCAAGAGGAGACACTGCTACTGAGAATGCAGGTTACGTTAGTTATCTTTTCATTAAATTAATACAGTATTTTGGGACCATGGTAGAAATCATCCATGTATTTATGAAATAGTAAAAAATATTCTCAAATAATTGATACAATTTTTCATTTTGCATTAAAATATCTCAAAATTATTTACAGTGATAATATTTTTATTAAAATACTTTTGTAATTTTATAGGACGTTTTACAGCAATTGTTTTCCATATTGTCAAAAATACCAATGGAGCTACTTATAAAGTGAGAAATTCTCTTACTATAGCTAAACATAGCCATTCTAAAACAAGCAACAAACATATAGTACATTTTTCAGTAATTAGAAATGCAGTGCTACTAAACTTCATAGAGCAGAGAAGATTTAATGACCTCCAATACACCGTAACTGGAGATGCTCATATTCTCATCTAGTATGCAGGTACAATAGACTAATACATAATTAAAGAACAGGCAGTTACTGATTTATATTTATGTGAGATCAGCTTTACAAAAAGGAACATACTTCAGACTCATAGGCAATTAAAACCAGATTAATTTCCTACCACAAATACAAGTTCAAACTCCTAGTGAGAATGGTATGACTTACCATTTACTTTAATACTCTTTATTACATTAATACAGGAATCAAAACACAATATAGACACTGAGAAAAAGCCTGTCATTCACCACTGGCAAAAAATAATGAGCATAAAAATCCTGTAGAACTATAGAGTTTTCATCTCATTCACTGATTACAGAAGGCACTGATTATGCCCTTCTGAACATATAATCAAACACCAGGAACTTCCAACCTCTCGTGGCAACTCTACAGCTGGTTCAATAGTAGTATAACGAGTCTTAATCAGCAACATGTAATTATAGTAATAAAACATGTTTAAATTGTCTGCAGTGTTGACATAAGTCACTGAAAAAGAATGTGTACCCACATTCTGTAGTCTGAACAAGCGTCCCTTTACTTCCTTTTTACGGTAAAAACCATTCTCAATTGTATTACTTGTATATTTCAATATAAAATGCAATGCTGGAAATCATGGAATACAATGGCATGACTATATTAAGCAAAATTTGGGGGGGCAGTTATTTTCAAGAAAAGACCTTCAGTTGTTCATTACAAAAAGAACAAACAACTACGTTAAGAACATAATAAACCATATTTTACATTGAAGTTGTTAAACTAATTGCTTGCGTTTCAACATGACAGTACAGATACTATCATAAGCCAAAAACTGGAGAGAGGCAGCATACCAAACTCTTCACTTTCTGACAACACTCTTTGTTTACAAAATACTACCTGTGGCAGCATGTTACAAAATGAGGAGCTGATTTGGCTCATCTCTGTTAGTTCTTATTGGCTGAAACGAGAAGCACAGAGTGACTACATCTAACCTAAATTACACAGATTAGATATACATAGTAGTTGAATCAACCAGTTCTAACACAGCATCAGTTTAAAACACAGCTTTTATCATGAGAAGAAAGAGTGGAAATACAGAAAACTTTCTTGCTCCCTTTTGTCTATTATTTATTGCCTGCAAACACATTGTTTTACTCAGTTTTACTATGAAGATGCTTGTATGTCATGATCATTAGAGGCCAAAGGAATTACCATTAGCAAAACTAATTTACTTTATTAACTGTACACACATACAATACAGTCCTTTTCGAATGAATTTATTATGAACTTAAGATCAAACAAATGAGTGTAACAGAGTAGGGAAGACCATATAGATAACAGTAACAATTCCATGTAATCACACAGATTAGTAGTCATCTCCCTCGGAGCAAAGCAATTAAGCACATGTTTATCTTCAGATGTAGTTTCGTTTACCTCCAAAAGACTATTCATGGGTTTAATGTTATGAACATGCCTAGAGTGCTTAGCTGTCTTGGAATCAATGTGCACAACTAGATGGGTCTGCTAATTTCAGAGTTGTTTGCTTTATCCTGTATTTCCATCTAAAAGTTAGTTGCACAAGAAAAATTAAAAAGCAATTGTAATTTTGAATCCTCTCTTCCATAAGCAGAATCTGAGCCACAAAACCCCTTTTTTTGGATCTAGCTCTCAACACACCTGAAAAGCATTTCCCTGAACTGTATGCTATATACTACAGGTGTGTCATCATCCTAAAAAATAACTATATGGAAGAGTTAAATACCTTATGCAAATCCCAGCCCTATTACTTCCTTTCTGTCCAAGTCTATGATAAATCGTTCACTATCTTGTATGTGTTATTCAGCAGTGAGTAATAAGATGACAACACACCAGAGTTACAGGGGAGGGCAACAGCACAACTTGGAATTACTAACATCTCAGAAATTGTACCAAAAGTCATCAAAAAAATGGCAAAGTCAATTATAATTGGGAAAATAGTGAGGGGAGATGGGGAGATCACTTTAATAAAGGTTCAATGACTAAAAAAGTCAAACTCCCAAGATCTCAGCTGTGTGAGCTTTTCTGAAAGCAATGCAAAAAGACAGACATGTTTGTCCCTACAGCAAACACACAGGCAATTTATACATGAAATTTACTTTCCATTAAAAATAATGTGTATATCCATTTTTCCTAGCAGTACAATATTTTATACACTTTTCTGAGAGTAGTTCATGTAAGGAAGCTGGAAAATAATTCAGTTCTGAAACACTTGAGGAGTGGTATTATGTCCACAGGAATCTTAAGCATATGTTTCACAAACTCTTACATTTCTGAAACTTCAGATGACCCTGTTAATCAGCACTTTTCTGTTAAGTAAGCATTCAGCAAAAACTGCTGTGCAAGAACTTAAAATTCCATGAAAAATAACCTACTTCAAAAAAGAGCAAGTTTTTTTCCATTTCCAATTCCATTCTGCTTCCAAAAAAAAAAAAAAAAAAAAAAGGAAGTATAAATTTAGCAACAGAAAATAGTTTGAAGTTTAATTTTCATAGGAAGCCTGCACTGCTGACATTTTCTCCAGAATGCATTAAATAACATAATTTAAAAGGTGACATAAAGACAAGAGGACCTATTTCCTGTTGCTATGTTAAATGGTCCTCAGGTTTAAAATGAAATGAACTAGAGAACATCAGGTCAGAAAACTGGATCAAGGCTCACCATCAGGATTTTTCACAGGACACAATACAGAAGAGAAGTAGCCTGTCAGTGTCACATGTGTGTTTACATTACAAGGAATTATTGCTAGTAATTCTTAAGAAGTCATGTCACACTACCAAAAAATCCATATCCCTGTCACCCCAAACTCTGCAAATTACTCTTGACAACATCAGGGATCAGAAATTTTACTCTCAATACCAGTATGAAAGTGGCTCAGTGAGAACAGAAGAGAAAAGATTTCACCCTGCTTTATCCAACAGATATTGTACTTCTGCTAAAAAGGTACCACGTCAGAACATAGGATGTGAAACTACTCTAGAAAATCCCAGCAATTTGATCCAGCTCCTGCTGTTTTTTGCTGAAGAAACCAGGGAAAACAACTAATTTCAATACTTAAGTAAGAACAAAGACAGTATGGATATAAATTTATCATTATAAGAACCACTGTTTTACACAACTTTTAATACTTGCTTAAAATAATTGCATGGTAAATGTCGATAACTTGCCCCTTGTATTCCACTCTTTTGCTTTTAATATTTATATATTTTAATAGTCTACACAAATAGAAAAATCCTAATACAAACAATCTGACCTGCTGAAGAAATAAAGACATTCCTAAACCAGTTCGGAAAGTTATTTACAAAATCAAAAAAAATCACAGGCCTAAGAGCATGTTTCCAAGAGTACTTATTATACTGTTTGTTAAATTCTTTTAACTATTATAGCCTCTGAAATTATTCTAAAATTGATACCTTAATTGCTTCATGCCTCAGTAGGTGTTAAAATTCTATCTTCTGGATTTTCTAAATGCCAGCTCTATCAGGTTCTGAGCACTTACTCTTGCCCACTCAATAGAGCCAGGTAAACAAGAGAGAATTTTTGCACAACGTTTGCTGAAATTAAGTCTTAATTCTCTAATTATTCTCTCTACCAGCAGCCAAGAGACTAACAAATACTTCAAGACTGGTGTTTCTGATGCTATTTGTTTTTTTATTTTTTTTGTGACCTGCCTGGAAGAACTAACTAATACAAAAGAACTTTTCTACAATGTAAAAGTGATCCATCTACCATAGCAAGGGAAAACCACTGTCTGTAACACGCAATCTGTCCATGAACAGAGAAGACAATCTCTAAATATTTCACTTAAAAGTTCTATCAAATTATAGAGGGAAAAATAATAGATAACATGACCAATCCAAGCTACAAGATTCCACAACAGAAATATTTTTCTAAATCTGCACTGAGCAAGAAAAGTTTAGTTGAAATTAAAGATTTTTTAAATCTGATTTTATTCTATCTAGAAATTGGATACCTCCAGTAGAAGCTTATTCTCAGTGACTCTAAGGCATGCAGAGGCTTCACTTTAAGTCTTTATTGCTTCTTTCAGATTGAAAAAGATGCTTTGAAATATGCAGCATTTTTCTCTTAAAGAATTATTTTTATTGCTAGTTACTAGGATAAATATTATTTTGGTGGCCATATTCAAAATATCTAAGCATCTTCACAAACTGATTAAATAGAACAAATACCTACATGAAAAGTTACAGCCATAAACCTATTTAAAAACATAGGGTTTTAAAATATTTTAAACATATGTGAAACCAAATGAGTAGACACTTTGATGGAGAATAAGGACACAATCGGTGAAACAGGAGGAACTGCTAGAAAAGGAGAGGAACTGGATAAAATCAAGGTGAAGAAAGGAAAAATGCATGAAGGAGGAAATCCTACAGAAAGGAAGAAAGCTGAGAACAAAGTGGATCAGTAAGCCTTGCATTACCAGGAGAAAGCTGATGTGAGGGAAATGCACAATCCAGAAAAACAAGAAAATCACATTCAAAGAACAAATTTCAGAGCTAACTGAATGATTTTTTCAGGGGAGAACAGAACACCTTCCATCACTGCTGCTTTATATGAAACTGGGCTTAGCTGAGGACAAGAATATAGGAAACGTGGAAAAGGAGTCCCTTAGGGCACATCTCTCCAGTCCAACACAACATCCGAAGGCTCCAGCAATTTTCTGTGGAGGACTATTAACATTGCTTTTATACAGCTGTAGCAGATGGTATGATTCACTTACCTCAAAATACAAGAGCTCAGGGAACCTGATGAAATTATCAGGCATCACCATAGAACAAATAAAAGAAAGTGCCTTTCATGCAAATATTTAAACTATGGGTATCATGTTGGGGGCAAGGGGAAGAGCTAATATCACTTTTAAAAGAGATCAATCAAACTTGAAAAAATAAAATGACAGTGACGCGACACAAATACAACCCTCAACTTCTCCCACACCTCCCCAAGGATGTCCTTAAACTACTGTTAGAGCCTTAAATGTAATGCAAGGCAGAAAAATAATTATTCTCTACTTCCCCCTTCTGTTAGGCTTCCACTAGCACCTGCTGTTGGGCACTGCCAGAGACTGGAAACCCAATCAGGTATGCTTCTGGTGTGAAACAGTACTGTTACTGATGGTCTTGTGATTTAGCAAGAGCTTTAGATCTAAAGAGCTTAGGAGAGAGGAAAAACTGGTCAAGAGGAGAGAGGAAAAACTGGTCAAGAGAAAAAAGAATTAATATGAAATCAAAATATCAACCCTCTCAAATCTCTAGAAAGATTTTTCTTCTTCATCATCCCAGCTTCAGTATCTATCACATACAGAAGTAACACAACTTCTGAAAGTTCAGAAATATTGTCTTCAAGTTTTTAAAAATAAGAAACTCAGTTGCAAGTAGAACCACCATCCATTCAAGTTTTCACTTCTCGATTCTCAGCTGGAGCAGCAGCAGTCCTACACAGAGATTTTATTTAATAATGCAAAATATTAAAAAAAAAACAAAAACAAACCCTTGCTTTTCTCCCAAGACCCTGAGGTTGGTTTTTTCCTTAATAAAGACAGACATCTTCAAGACATGTTCTGTGTCCCCCCAACCCATATTGCTCTTTGTCTTCTCAAGCTGCATCATGGAAAGAAACACACACACAAAGCAACTAAACAGGAGGGAGAAAGGCTCCAGTAATACTGGAAACCACTGCCATCATCTGGGGATGAAGGGCAGGCACTGGGATAAAGAATAGCCATTTGTTATTTATGAAACAGGGTACAACATGAGATGAACATTAGAAAATGTTAGAAAATTAGAACCAAAAATGTAACCTGCAAGTCAATACATAAATGTATTAATTGTAATTTTTGAGAAATTTTGCATAATGCTTACAGAAGTTTAGGAAAAATGGAAAAAATATTCATCAGTACTAATAGGATAGCTCTTAATGAAGAAAACTTTAAAAAAATTCTCAAAGGACTCTAAACATCTGTAAATCCACAGGCATAGTGCAGACTATAATTACCAAATATGTGACCTAACAGGGGAAAAAAAATTCAAAGTGAGTCTTATAAAAATCATAAAGAGGATAGTAAAAGATAATGGCAATGGCAGGTCTATTCAACAGAAACAAGATCTTAAAACACACAAATTTTAACAGCAAAGAACAATTAATGTAATTGCTAAAAACAAAATACTTCAGTGGGACGTCAATCAGTAACACAGAGCTGACAACTGTGCTTTAATTAAATTTGAGACTGTTACCAATTAGTTAGTCTAGAGCACTACAGGCTTCATGCTGCCTATGACTCAGTGCACTGACTCATCCAGTAAAACTTTTCTTACAGAAGAACTATCCAGGCACCCACAAGGATGCAAGATCAAAAGCAAAGTAGTTTCACTGACCTTCTTAGCAAAAGTCTTGTTTTAAATTTAGATGACCAAAAGTATATACACTGACACAACTGCTCAGGTTTATGAAGGAGAGAATTTCAGGAGCATTGTTTTAACTCCATTTCAGATAAACACCTCAAAAAAAAAAAATCAAAATACAAATAATGCTTTGTACAGTTTGAAGCTGAAGCTGCAGATTTTAAATCTGCTTTTTTTATAAACTGCTCAAGTAGCCTTATTCATTATTAATAAAATATCTATCATTTATCATTGAAAGATCTTTTCCTGCTGCTAAAGAGTCCTGACTGATTTTAATAATTGGAGGCAGAAATTTTTCTGTGTCAGAAGTAAGGTCTACAGCTGATGGGGGGACAGGGAAGAGAATGGCAAGTCTTCAGCCACTTCCCCATTCAGGGGAAAAACCATGCCTGTTTAGATTTTAAAATTCCAACAATTCTACCATCGCATTAAGCAGTAATGGCATTTTCAAGTTCTGAAACAAAAATAACAGGAAGATAATCCTGGGTGAAAGATTCTTCTATTGATAGTCTCGTGGACCTCAAAAAACACGTTAGATCTCAAAGCAAGACTTCTCTCCCAGCTGTTTGTTGTGAATGCTCAGGCTATGATGTTTAAGCTGCCAAGCACAGGAGCTCAGAAAAGGACGGCTGTCTCTCTTGCTGTCTCAGATTTCACTCTGATAGTGCTGATTATAGAGGGAGCAATAGAGACAAGAGCGGATGAGAAGTGTCCAGGCCCAAGGCAGGCAACCTGTTGAGAAGAAGCCCTACAGTCCATATGTACAAACTCATGTAAACATCTCATTGTTTCTCAAACAACAGGCTGCTCACCATCATCTTCAGCTCTAGCTGCACACTGGCCCTGTAGTCCCAGGTTGGGTCAGCTTGCTTACTCACCTGGAAACCAACTGCAAGTAAATTGACTTCTTGTTTTGGTGGCAGCTCAGCCCATGGCAGCACAATCAGCAGAGCGAGAGAGGAAGCATGAATGCAGATCCAGAGAGCAGCACGTACAGTGCAGCTTCAGATCCGCTAAGCCATATGACAAGCAGGACCAGACAAACTTGAAAAAGAACTTAAGAGTTTTATTTTAGGCCTGGCACAGAGGGTGGAACAGGTAAGGCTCCTGAGGGTTAAACTGAGCACATATGTTGCAATTAAGAGAGAATCTTAAATTAAAGCATGTTGTCCTCAGAAACTACACTAGGATCTACACATCTATGTATTTAACATTGAATTTTGCTGATTAAAAAAGCTGTAACTTTACTAGGAAAAGGCACACTTCGTCTCTTTCTCACAGTGAAGTCAGAGAATGACAACCTGCCCAAGACCAGTACTAAGGGTGTGGTTTCACAAGATGTTCAGTATTGTAGGAGGGAGGATGGAAAAAAATAGCAATTCTGCACTATTTTCTCAGGTGCAAGTCTTCCCGCTTCTGGTTCATTTCTCCCAGCACTAGGTACTTCCATAAGCCAATTTAACTTAAATTCAAGCAAAGAGGTCTGAATGTAGTCCTGCTTGCTGAACAATTACCCAGTTACAAAATTCTTCACTAAAAAACCATAAATCCTCTCTACTCAAACAAAATATACACCACGTATGCTCGCTTCAGACTTCGCAACAGTATTATTCTGGTTTTAGAGGCTGGCATCTGTCAAAACTTACAAAATGTTTAATCAGATAATATTTCTAGAACTAGCAAAAAAATAGAATTAGTTTTGCTAGAGCAAAAATATTGCTAAAAGATTTATCCATTTGAGGTAATTTTTTCCCCCATTATGCTAGCATTTCAGTCACCACAATACTAGCAGATAACTGAATATTCCATGGGAAAACAGGGAGTTTCTATGAATCTTCCTCCTCCTCTCCTCTGTCAGGAGGTACACTTACTGCTCCACTAGAAGTGCATCTCTTGAAAGAACACACCTCATTTAAGCTGAAAGATGTGCATCTTCTTAAAGCCATTCAACAAGGACTTTAGACTTATCTTGAAAAGCAAAGTCTAACTACCCCTGATTAATTCCAAAGCATGTATTTATAGATTTTAATTGTTCTATTTCTCAGGTCTAAGTGCTGCTTCTTTGATTGACTCAAGACATGGCTTACGATGGATAAGGCTTCTGCATCCTCCCAATTCACCCCAAATCTGTTTACTGCACCAATCACTATGTTCCAATACATACATAAATCAACCACGTAGAGACAGGGTTATCTTTTTATTATAGCACAACTACCTAGGAATTTGTCTTTGATTCTTGTGAAATATAAAAAAAATTAAAAGGCATACTTGTTTTATATGCCTGCCAAAAGGCAGGGCTTTTAGAACTATTTTAAATAAAATGGATTGTTAAAAAACGTTGGCACAGTGAGAAACGCTATAAAAGTTGGTTCCTCACGGGATCACAACAAAGATTAGTTAGTAGAGGAATCTACTTTTAGAGAAACGCTGAAAGGGTTTTAATATTTCTCTAAATAAATTAAGAGATTTTATACAGTCACAGCTGAAAATTATTAAAACATAGACTTTGCTGTTATTCACATGCAAATAAGAAAAATTATCCTAGAACTAAGAAAATGAGATGTCAAAGATAGTACAAGATACCTTTGCATTTGTATCAGGATATAGTTACACCATTGCAATTTAGTAAGAAGCATTATTTAGTCTTTAGCATAACAACCTTTCCTTCCTCTTACAAGAATTTAAGATATTTTGCAAAGATGTTCAGTTTCATAAACGAAATCAGACATACCTGTTTTTAAACTAAAGAGTATCTATTTTGATTCTTAATGATTGTTTTAAAACTACTGCCATACAGAAAGGAAAATATTATTACAAATCTAGATAACCACATACTGTACAGACAGCTGGATACTCTGAAGGCCCTAACTCCAATTCTGAAAAAGTTGCAATTTGCATTCTCTTACTTCTATGAGGAACTCCAAAAATGAAAGATTACTTACTCTTCGAGTATATGTTCTAATACAATCTCAACTTCAATCAGTAACAAAATACTGACATATTATATTATAAAAGTATTTAACAACAAAAAAGGAATAAAAAAGGAACTTCTAGAAAATAAAAACATCTGTGGCAAGAAGTGGTCAACATCACCCTGCAGAGCAAAGCAGTCATTCTAAGTTTCCCTGCAGCAAAGTTCAAAATGATGAAAACAGGAAAGGTAAACAAGCTTTCCAAAACTCTGCACCTACTACCAAAAATGTGATATTGATGACGCTGCTATAAATGTACGAGCAGCTACATTGTACAGACTAAGACACAGATCTATAGAGGCACAATTCCCACTGAAACCCTGCTCAAATATACAAGAGCTGAACTTGTCAGTGAAAGTATTATAAAGGGATTATTATAAAGTTCTATATTTTTGCTAATGGTAATATACTACACCATACAAATTATTTTTTCTGGTATCTACTAGACAGAAGAGAAAGAAGCAAATGAAGTACGCAGTGAAAAATAATTTTATTGCAAGCAAAAAATATGTACTGTATTGAACTGACAGGAGATATCTTCCATCAATGTAAAAAGTGATCACACTTAATTTAAAAAAAAAAAAAAAAATAAGGACTTATCAGTGGAACATAACCGGACTGCAATTTTTTTCCAAAAGCACCTTTGAGAGAATATATGAAATGATAAAAAAGTTGTTTACACTCCAAGCCTAACCATTTACATTACAAAAAGAAATCTAAATAAACAGTTGGCATTCTGTAGGAAAACAACCTTCTCAGAGAATGTATTAAATATGATACAAAATGATACTCCAGTACTGGTCTGTTCAACAATTCAACCATTATTACCCATTTTTCACATTTATCTCATCAGTACGCTAACAGAGGATGCTACTAAATTATACTGGTGTACAGCTGAAGTATCTGTAAGATCACTGACTAGGTCTGCATATTCAAGCATTTCAGTAATGTGCGTTTTCTATCAACCACCTCTACATCATTTCACACAGAGGGGGTCAAAAGATGCTTATGAATATGATATTTCGAAGTACCCATTGTGTTCGGTTTGGGGGTGGGGGGAGGGGGGCACTTTTTTTGGTAGTGGGAGAAGGGGCATCTCACGAAAATGAAAAGCTCCCCTGGATCCAAGGCTGAAACTCCACGCTGGACCATAAAAGTTGAGCCTGACGCAAGTGTGACTGGAATTGGGACCCCAAGAGTCGCTTGCTGCCAGGGTGGGGGTGAGTCTGCAGCCCATGGATGTCCCCGTACCGGAGCTGGGAGCTGAGCCCAAAAAGGTCCATGACTCCATGGGAAGCTGCTTTGGAACATCTTGTTCCTGGACTTTCATGCCGGGAAGAGCAGCAACGGTGAACTGACTGAACCCCCATTCCCTGCCCCCTGTGACACTGCGGTAGAGAAATGGGGGGCAAAGTGATTTGAGCCCAGGGAGAAGGGAGGGGTTGGGGAAGGTGTTCTAAGATGTGGTGGTTATGTCTAGTTAGATGAATGGCAGCAAATTAAATTGATTTTTCTTCTCCAAGTTTGAGTTTGTTTTGCCTGTGACCATAACTGGTGAGTGAACCCTCCCTGTCCTTCATTCCTAATCCTGTGTCCCCTTTGTTGTGACTCCCATCCCATCTCACCAGGTGGGGGCAGTGAATGCAGGACCGCATGGTCCCACTGTGGGTCAAACTACCACACCCATCAATCATCATTACTCAATAGCCTCAAAATTAATTTCAAATATGTTTTCATCACAAAGGTTCAATTTTCTAATTAGAGCTAAATACGAAACAGCAAGTTTATAGGCAAGATACTCCTTATGAATTTTTTTTGTATTAAAATATTAAAAAAAAGGTATTTTACCTCTTCTTTGTTATTGTTTTGCCTTCTTCACTTATTTTCTAAAACTACATACCTTAATTTGTGATCTTGATTCTACAGAACATACTGGAATACTCCACCTGTAAGCATCTACAATTTATCTTAAAATACATGATGGCTTTCTCAGTCATCAATTGTAGGTCCTTCCCAGAAGCCTGGTAAACCATCCTAATCCTCACACATCCAGAAGCAGAGACACCTGCATCCCAGACCCCCTAGTAGAGGCCAAGTGTCATTCCTTGCATAGTGTGAAAGCTGCCAGCCAAGCACCACATTTCATGTGAGTGAAACACCCAGAAAGATCACTGCGAGCAAATCTTTTCAATGCAACAGAACACAGATGAGCCCTTTCCCCTTCCCTCTCAGATCAGAGAGTAAGAGAAGCAAACAAAAGCTGCCACCACCTGCCTCTGTCACCTGCCTTCAGACAGCTCTGGCAGGCCTCACTTCAGTATGCATTATTTACTTTACTCATTTTCCTAAGAGTAATGTTGTCTGGAATTAGATTTAATGACATTATGACTCAAGCATGCCATTATTAACATTTCCATAGGAAATTAAAATTTCAATGTCTGAATGACTTCAGCTAATCACTAGACTTAGCAAGACAGAGCTGATTTCCTCAGCTACCTCAGAAGAAACTTCTTTCCTCAATTATAACTGAGGAGATATTTAAGATGCAATGAAAATTTTACAAAGGCTTAATTGAAAATCTAATCTATTCTTTAATATTTACGGTTATCCAACCCAAAAAAGGCACATACATGCTTTTGGTAATTCTTGGCTGCCAGTTTCCTACAGCAATTTGACACTAGGTAATACAACTTTTTATAAAGAGGGAGCTTGAAACACTATTAGTTGATTTCAGTATTTTCCCAAGCTGCTGAGCACCAAACACCACTGGAATGAAGATGATGTGCTCAGAAACTCTGTGAAGTAGAAAAAATAATTTTAAAAAAGCAGACTATATACTTCAATGACTTTAGATACCCATTAGTTTTAAATATCAGATTAACTTTTTAATTATTTCTTTATGCAGAGCAAGCTTGTGCAAAGCTACTCACAACAGGATTATCTTTGAAAGACAAGAAAGTAAGAAAAAAAAAAAATCTGCAGATATTTCCCATACTCCCATTGTGATCTTAAACCCCTAGTAATATTTTATGTGGTAGAAAAAGTCTGTATTCCTGTTTGCAAACTCCAATTCAAATATTTAATAAGAAAGCTTAGCCAAAAGGCTGACTAAATAAGACACACAGTACTAGATGGGGAGGAAATGAGTAGCTACATATATTAATTATCACCCTTTCTGGGATCATAGGCTCACTCAAGTTAAAATTTAAAGGGCTTAGATTACTTTCTGGTGAATTTCATTAGTTTTCCCCAAGAGGTGCAAAGACTAATGCTGTCACAACAGAAAGGGAGAGCATATACAGCGTCATTAAAAGCTGAGTCACCCAAAAGCATTGAATCTTGCTTTATTATAACACAGAGTTTTAAATAGTCTCCTGAAGCACTATCATTTGTTATGCAATAGAGTGGTAACAGCAAGCTAACCCAGTATCACAATAAAATGTAATCTGGTGCATCTGCAGAGTTGTTCTCAGTAGGCAGACCAAGTTCCCTTGCTGGTCTCTTTGGAGATAGCAGCTGCAGGCTTCCCTTCCCCTACTGCAACAGAGAAATATGCAGAACAAAGTCGGTGAGAGCTGTCTTGTTGTTGCTGACGATAACATTTAGATATGCCTGCTGAGAGCTATGCTGCAGGTGTGAAGAAGAGGTGGTCAGGCAGATGTCCAAGAAATACAATCAAAAGATTCTTCCCTGTGCAGCTGTAGCCATCAATTTATTCTTACCCCACATCCAAGTTTTTTTAGTTACTTTCTCTCTAAAGAACAAAATCTTGACATATAAAAAAGTAAAATCTGAAGGGACCTCGTCACTATGCCTCATTTGTATCTTGTCATCATTCAGATCCAATACATGAATATTTTTAATTTTCTGTGTAATCACAGCAGTACCAGCCTCAAAACAGAGAACAGATGTGCAGTGCTCAAATAAATCGTATGTGTTTTAATTCATCTGTCATTAGGGAATTTATGATCCCTGCATCTTTTTGGGTCCCTTTTTTGGGACCCACTACATAAGACAGCAAAGCAAGAAACTTCAGATAATTAAAGAGCATAACTTCTCCATCTCCTCAATTGACAAGCTATTCAGGAACACCAACTCCTGTCTTGCTTTCTTCCCTGTCCCCTTCTTTCCTCTCTCATCTCATACTGGAACTCAACCAGATGCAGATACTGTAGAACTTGTGTGACTTTTGCTGGCATCACACTGTTAAATAATACTCCTTCTACCTTGTTACTTTTTTGTTTAGACTACGTGTCACAGCAGTGAGCAATCAGTGATAAGTTAAGGAACTTAAGCAAATGGAGTCTGTTTTTCCAAATCCCCATGTAGACAGTACCACCATAAACCAGATAATATTATTACATTAAATATTAATAGATATTTGAGGAACTATCTTGTGCATACCTTAAGAGAAAACTTTTTTGAAAGTATTTTGAAAATGTTTTCCATTTTCATGCACTACTTTCAAACACTAACTTCACCAAAAAAAAAAAAAAAAGAAATCCCTTTTAAAGTATGATTTTAGCCAAATATTTTAACAGTGCTCTCTATCTGAGGAGAGTCCATTTAACGAGTTTCCTATTACACACCACAGAAAGCGAATACACTTTGCATACATATGCACTCTACGCACATGTTATTATACATGTCCCTACACAGCTGTGATCTGAAATCCGGCTAGGCTCTTTCATAGGCAACCAGGAAAGACAAGAGTGACTGAGAAGGTACACAGGAACTAGATCAGCTGAAATAACTCTCAATATCCCCCAGTAACACTAAAGTATCATGGAAAAAACTGTGTTTTCTAATTCCCAGAATATTTTCAGAATTTCTCTATATTATTTTATTGCCTCTTGCAAGTTCCAGTATCTTTCTTCCTGTCTTACAACAGTTAATCTATATCAATCACCATATAAATCACTGTGCTGCTGCCACAGAAAAATTAGCCACACAATTTGCATATGGAAAGATATTTTCAGCATGCCTCCTACAAAAAAAATATAGCTGTTTCTACTATAAAGAACATTATATAAATCACTTGTTTTATGTCACCTACTTTAATTTTACAAGTCCAGTGGAAAATAGGCTAAAATGATAAAAAGGGTTACTATGTCCATGGAGTGCAGTGCTTTTCCAAAACAAGCCTTTCAGCATTATCTCATGATGTAATTAATATTCCATGCCAAACTTAGTATTTTGGTTGCATCCTACGAGATATCTCATACAACTTGAGAACTCAGAATTAATTTTTCCAGGTCCCTTTTCAATTCCTGTCTATCTTGGATACCCTGAAGAAAACTCCAATTTTGAGAGCCTTTAGTGTAAATGGGTTGTTCCAGTTAGAAATTATTTGCAGATGGCTTTGGAAGTACTATGGTAAGTACACTGGTCACCAGCACAGCCACATAACTATTTATACACCATGATAGTTGGAAACCCTTCCCACAAAACAGAAGTCCTCTCTGCAGGGTGCTGTACAGAGAAAGGTTATTTTTATCCTTAAGAGCTTACACTCAGTATAAGGCAGAAAAAGAAAAGGAATACTGACATATGGACATAAAGAAACAGATACGGATATATCTCTATATGGTTATATTTATATGGATATAAAGAAACAGAGACAACAACTTCAGAACAATAGACTCTGCTTTTGCACACCAGCAGTCTACCTCAGCTTCCTTTGAGTGTCATCTATTACTTGACTAACTAGCTCTGTGGAATACCAAGGAAACAACTATGCTCTAGATCAACAGCATCCAACAGTGAGAACAGAACTTCAGGAGGTGGAAGGCTACAATCTTCAAACTAATTGCAGAGCTCAAGCAGCACTTCAGTGACAAAAGACCAATGTTGGACTGTCAGCAACGACTTATGCCTCCTCTTGTTATTTTGGAAGGCCATGCTTTTTCAACTCTCTCTCAGTTGAAAAAGAACCATTTGACATTTGGATGTATGAAAATAGTAGCTATCCTGAGAACAATGCAATATATACCTGAAAGACTGAAAGGAAAGCTCATGGCAAAGCTGGATGTTTTTAAGAATTACTTGTCTCTTTCCAGAAGCTGGGTATCACTTACACATTATTTCCAAGACAAAGAGGACAACCCTTCAATGAAAGCTGGGTAGTAAAAATAATCTGAATAATTTTATGAAGAATCAAAGAGGATACCTCCACAACAAGTCCCAGCTTACTCAAGAAGATGACAGACAAGACCTTTTTGGGGAAAATTAACTGCCTTATTTTTTTAGACACAAATTAACATAATGAGATAAAAAGATCATCTGATATTAACTATATTTCTGATTCACCACTCAAACACTGGAGAAAAGGGGATGGTTTCATTCATTCTTTCTCACCTCAAGTTTGACCATCTACTATTTAATTTATAGATATTTTTTAAAAGCTTCCAGAACGATCATTAACCAAATAATACACCTAGAGCTTACTGTATCTCCATTCTTGTCTATTCTAGATCATATTTAATGCAAAACCATAGATGTCATCAGATTACAGGCTTCTCCATAAAATCTGAGTAGGGCATAATATTTCTTTTTGGCTTTCTTTGGAGTTTAAATATTATATATAGAAATGTGCTATTTGTGCTGGAGCACTAACAAAATAGTTTCCTGGAGCTTTGCAACCTGTAAGAACCTTTGTTATAAGACCCCTACAAGAATAATTAAAATTTCAAAGTTTCATCCTCTGGCATTCATACTAGAACTCACTGTTAATGGAATTTCTTTTTCATATCACTATAGCCATATGATGGAGAAGAGATCCACATCTCCAGTTAAAAGGCAAGTGACTACTGCAAAGGAAAAAAATTGGGAAAACATGCTTCTTGATGTCCAAAGACATCCATTCTGAAAATATGCTTGGTTTTTCGCTACCTTTAAACTTTAAGAGAACAGAAAACTCAAGCTACTCAGACAACTGGTTGAGTACACATAAAGAACACAGGTGGACTAATAAGACTGGAATGTAGTTTAGTCAATACAGTAAATTTAAATAGGAAATTACCTGTGTGTGAATTTACTGCAAGAGACTTCATTGGGGTAGATCAGTGAAAACTGATTTGTAAAATGTGCTTCAAAGACAGGACTACTACAGGGACTTTGAAGAAACAAACTCTAAGGTAATAAAAGAAGATTGAAAGATAAGTGAAAATACTATTGCTTAGACCCCTGACAAACAGATTCCACAAAGGAGACAGTCAACAAGAATATTCAGTAGGAGGGTACTAACACTTTTATCTCAACTGTGACTCACTCTTAAGTAACATTTATTTTCTTAGTAACCCCTATAAGTAAAATGAAAACCCCATTCACTGACCAAAACCACAGGGAGAATGTTGTCTTTCTAATTGGATTTTCTTTATACTGGCAACTCCTTGTCTTTGAACACAAGAAGAAACAGAGGCCCAAATCAGCTTTTTTATAACAAAGAATATAACTCTGTTAAAGCAATGTAAAGGAAATCTCCCTGTGTGTAGGAGAGAAGAAAGCAGAAAAACAAAATCCAAGATCAGAACGCTACCTTCCTCACCCACAAAATAAAGTGCTCATGGACTTCCTAGTCATGACTATAACCTTAAAAACGTCAATTGATGCAACAGTCCCAGTTCTATATCCACGTTAACAGAACTGTACCACCGTGAGAAACAGCCTCAATCTTTGTTAAAAATTTCACCAATACTTACTCCAGGAAAACCCAGCTGATGTATCATATCCTTTATACACTACTTAACTTTCAAAACTTCAGGCTTTAGAAAGTGCTGCAAATATAATAAAAAATGGAAGTGCTGTTTTCATTTTCAGTTACGCTAAACACGTTAGCCACATGCCAAGTGTTTTTGTTGAAGATAACACACGTGCTCTCTTGTATCTGTCATTAGTGGTTCACCACTAGCTTAGGAATCTGCAAAGTCATGTACACACAGACCTGAAAAAATCCCACCCCAATAATAAGCTATTTTACATTCATAAATATTTAAATTACCAAAAAGCCTTCAGAGACAACAATAGTTACTCCCTGCAGTTTATAACCATAAAATACATTTTTTACATCAACAAATACAGTTTAATGAACAGTCGCCCCCCCATCAGCCTCTTCTTAATTCTTGTTTAAGTAGAAATTTATGCAACTGGAAAAATACCTTACGTATAGTGTCACAATTTATATGTCCATTTCATGTGTGGAAATTTCATCATAGTTCTGACACAGGAATGAAATCTGAACTCAAAGATACTTATGTATTTCATTAGTTTAGGTATCTTCAATAGCAGGACACATGCAAGAGCAATGCTTATGTTACAATAATTATACTATTTGGATTCTCTCTGGTTTTCAAAATACTTCGAATGATACATTGTGTTCCAAACTAAAGAAATTCTCAGAAGGTAATGCAGCCAGAGTTGACCACAATTTTTTGATCCCTGAATCCATCTCAAACTTGCTATAGCCCTTTGCCCCGTTGGATAATGCTGGTTTTGAGTCAAAATGAATAAACATGTACATACACACCCTTTGAACTTTCTACTTTCTTTGTGTATCGCTTCATTCTTTGTAGTAACTGCACATTGATAAGCCTAAATTAATACAATTCTATGAAGTTAACATAAAAAGTACTGAATTCACAGACGAAAGTATATGCAATGTGAAAATCATTTAAGCATTTAAGTTGCATAAACTTAATATTGGATCCCTCAGGTGAAAACTATCTCACTTTGTATCATTTTTGTAAAGGGAGTGTGTAACGCTACACCTACCCTGCATACACCAGTACCATGTAGATACATCAACACTGCAGCGTAGAGAGATGCTAACCCAGATAACAACAGAAATCTACTCACAGTACCATAGCCAAATAAGATGACTTGTAATACTTCCACATTATTGATGACAAACCATTTCTGGTACCATATACAGTCATTTTATAACTACAGTACCTTTGCAGTGCACCACGTTCTGCAGTGTAAGCATATCCTAAGGAAATACAGTGCCTCAAACCAAGTGTAACCATGCAAATAAGTATCTCAGAACAACGTGTGCTGATGATTTTTTAAATCTACATACTTACTATCTCTTCTATGAAAGGGAGAGAGCTCTTCACAAACTGATGACATAACTGTAAATAAGAACCCCCTGCTACTATTAGTAATTAACATAACTCTAGAAATACACAAGAACAACACAAAGTCAAGCACAAAAGCAAGAGATTATTCAAATACTTACTACAGTTTAAACAAAAACTGCTTATCTGGGGATTCGGGCACACAGATTCCAGATTTTTATTATTTTGAATACAGAGCCTTAATTTGAGTTGCAAACCAATTCAGAACCTTTAAAATGTGCAACCGATTCTTAAAAAGCCTCCCTCTATTCCTCTAACCAAAAGTTAGCCCTACACTGCACACACTTTCTGCCGGACTGCTACTGAATCACAAATGTTAATCATTGAACTCACCTGGCCTGGCTGGGGGGATAAACAATTAACAACCTCCTCTAGCATCACTGGTATGTGCAATCTTCCAAAATTATTGTTTTCTGTACTTTGAGGTAACTCTTTAGTTTCATGTTTCTGGGCAGTTTGTTCCTTTAACTCACGGTCAGAAAGCTTTTTTGCTGAAGAATGGATCCATCTGGCCAAAGTAGCCCCATTTATTGAGTTCAGTTGTAAGTTGCGCAGAAACAAACATTTGTGAACTTGGCACACACACCGAGACAACATTTTGGAATTGACCAACCTAGAAAAACAGTAGATGTTACTTTGTAACAAATATTTAAAACAGGAGGTATGTTTAAAAAACAAAGTGGAAATACTATAAGTAAAGCAATTACACAGTCCAAGACAGGAGGTTTTATAGATATGTCGGCAAAAAGCAAGAATCTCTTATTTTAACTTGACTTCAGAATTTTCAGTGTTACCTACCAATCAATCATACTCAAGCAACAACATTGTGGTTTTTTCCCATAAGGAACAACTCTTTTCCTGTTCATTACCAGGACTCCAACAGCGTTACAATGTCTCAGAGGTGCTAACATTAAATGACTAACCAGACCTGAGCACAACCAGAACAGTGACTTTACTTTCAAATTGTTCCTCTCTGTTTCGCCAAACACAAGGAAACACGTGCACCTTCCATATATTTCTAGTTAAAACAGGAAAAAACAAATACTGTAACCTTATTTTAAATGGTGCTATAATTTAGTGTTATATATGTAGCAAATACACGGTTTTCATCACGCATTACCTCTTGTAATACCAAATATTTCAAGCGCAGTCAGAGACAAGAATTCTCCAGAGTACAGCTAACTGAAATAATACTCTAAACTCTGGAACCATCAGAGTGGTTAGTTTCATAGTTTGTCTTTTAACTACATGGAGAACTGATTTATTTTTCCCTCTCTCCCAACACATTCCAAAACCAAGTCAGTAACCTAGTAGTAGAAGGCTGCATGATGCAAGAAGATATTCAGCTTCTAGAAAAAATATAAATTTAAAGTTGAACATAGGTGATAAGAAGGCTTCTTTATAAGATATCTGCATTCCTTTATGGAGCTGAGACTTTCTGTAGTATTGTATTTCATACTCTCTCCTGCCATGCAGGAAAGTTGCAACTCTTCACATAAAACTATTCCAAAAAGTGCCATTCTACATTCATACCATTAAAGAAGACAAACTTATTTTAACTAACAGATGTTTATTATGTGCTTTGCTTGGATCTACCTAGCCAGAGCCTTCACACATTTTGTCTGCATAGACAAGAGCATGTTGAGTTACCACCTCTGGAAAGTTACTCTCCTGTTAATTTAAACCTCAGCTGGGTGGTATTTCCTCTTACCTTACACGTATCATTCTATAACCTTGCACAGACACACCACAGCCCTGAGGTTCTGCAACGCACTACAACGCCTCTACGGAAAGTATTGTATGAGCAGGGTGAAGACCAACACTCACCATCCAGCTCACGCTGCCCTATGTTGGCACAAGCCCAAGAGGCGTTGTTAATGCCAGGGGCAGAGAACACTTTGCTCACGAGCATCCTCACACCACGCAACCGAGGGCGTTTTTCTGAGGAGGGAGCAGAAAGCGCAGTTTCTTGCGGCACGCATCTTGGGCGCCATTTGGGCACAGTTTGAGGCAGCTGAAGCGGACGGTAAATGCAGCCAGAGAACAAACCCTGGACCCCATAACGCTCTTTCCCAGAAGAACCCAGGAGAAGCAGCTCGCACTCCAGCCCACGCCAGGCCCCACGGGGTGCGCGGGAGGAA
>NW_010316778.1:0-7624 GCF_000700745.2 Antrostomus carolinensis | reverse complement strand
GTGGGCATCTGGCATCTAACCAGGGTCAACCTACCACAGGAACTCACATACACGTCAGTAAAATCTCATACTCTCTCCAAATACAACATCATGCCTTCAGAATAACAGAAGGATGTTCCTTTCAACAGGCATGAAAATAGACACAAAAAGCCTGGGAAACCCAAACATTTCATTTCAGATGAGCAGCTGCTTCAGAACTGAAAATAAATTTACCTCTAGTCCCACAGGTCTTTGCCTCTATTCCCTGGGAGATAACAAAGCTAGTTCAAACCTTGGATACAGAGCCACATGAATCCTCATTTGTTAAATACATCCTTTTTTAAAAGATCAGACATGCATGAAAAACCTGTGTTCAGGTAGCCTGGAAGACTGCATATGGGTCACAGTTGCTCAGAGCCGCTCAAACCCAAGTAGTTTTCAAAATGCTATCACAAGTTTGCATCAATGCAGAAGAGATATAGTAACCATTAAAAATAAAAACAAAAAACAAAGTGAGACCAGTGACTTGTATTACAAACGTTCTACCAGAAAACCAGAGGTCTCCTTGTCTTCCAGGCCTCAATCCCCATCTTACAGCAGCACAACCAGCTTCTATATGTTCTATACTTTCTATACCTTCTATAACTGCCATATGTCAGAAAAAAAGGGCATTTTGCTGGGCATCTGTTTGTGCACTTCTTAATCGATCATGACTGAAGTTATATGTCAAGAAGCATTGTTTCCAAAAGGGTAATTCTAAAGGATGGGAAACATGCTTTTCTTTATATCCCCTGTTTGCCCAATTTTTTCAATTGCAGGTTTTGGAGAAAGGATCTCAAGCATGACCAGCTAAAACTTAAGTATTCCCCAGTTATGGCCAACGCAGGCTTTTGCTTAGATCAATACAATCCACACGATGATAAAGTGAGTTAGAAGAACTGAAGTTAATGTTATAACTTCACATGCATTGCACAGAAATTTAGGACAGTGTTTCAGTAGGGGACAAACATGCCTCCTCTTCCTCTAACAATACAACTTTCCGTCTGGACAGAGACATCACGGACTGTATGACAGCTAAAGAAACTCTAACAAAAATGCGCAAGGCAAGAAAAGCAAATGGGATTACAATCTGCATGAGATGGAAAATTGCTGTGCTAAATTCACTTAACAAGCATGTTAGAAAGAAGGCCCCAAGGCTCACACAAGGGTAGAGAGCCAGCTTGGCAAACATGAAGGCATGCTCCTTGCCACCATATCTAGCAAAAGGATGCAAAGTTTCCCTTTCATGGAGGAGGGCTGTAGTCCATATGGCAAACTGAAATATACTGGCAAAGAAAGTGATAACGCAGCTGACCTGAATGGCTTCTATTTCATTGTGAGACTTCTCTGCAAATTCGCTTGTCAGCTGGTAAGCTAGTGGAAGCCCACCAATGAAAGACAATGAAAGTATGTTAAGCAGTCCCATTAATCGCGTAGCTTTTGTTACATAAAGGAAAAGCGAGTGATGGACAAACCACAGGAGACCAATTGTTACAAAGGAGCCAAAGTAGGCAAGGTAGTTTGGCCCATATTCACTTAAAGCTTCAAGAAGGCTTCCATGGAACTTCTCCTCAACTTCTCTGGGATCAGGGACGTTGTCTTCACTGTGGAGAGAAAATTTACTTTACTTTGCATGTTACTGTTATAAAAACACACCTGAAGCAACACTGAACTATGTTGCTTTACTATGAGCAAGTAGGAAACAACAGGCAACCACTCTGTAGTTCTCTAATTTGTAACTTAAAAACAGCATTTCAAATAACAGCTCTGCAAATAAATCTTATCTGAAAGGAAATCTGAAAGTAATGTGGCATTCCTTTAGGTTAATGTAATAAAGTTGCCATAGCGACTAAACAGCTTTTGTTGATAAAAGCCTTTTATCTGAAAACATAACTAAACAAAAAGGAAGCTTTGTTCTCCAAGACTCCCCACCCCATACATTAAACATACATTAAATAGACTGATGATCACTACTGCTGAAATGTGGGCATTAGAAGTATCTTTTGTTTGTGTTCTGTACCATACTTAAAGTAACCACTGCAGGTTTTAGAAGTCAAAGACAACATGTGGTTAATTTTATTTCCTCAAATATTACATACAGATAAAAGTTAATATTATATTTAACAGTACAAAGTGTAAGAGGCAACACAAAGCCTTACCATATATCCAGAATGAGCAGAGTTGCTACAATAGCATAGACTCCATCACTGAATGCTTCTACCCGTTCCTTACTCAGAGGCTCACTGAGGTAAAAAGTGAATGTTTCTAAGCTATGGTGTTCCTCCACTTCAACTCTCTGACCTGGAAACAAATCCAGGTGTTTACTAATGAAAGACAAAATCAGGTAGTATAAAACAAGGTAGTTAAACACAGTACTCTGACCTCCCTTTCTTTTTCTCCCCACCTGCCAAAATCTTTTCTAGAAAGAAGGGTGCTGTTCATCCACAAAGGTCAGTCACTCCATTTTTTTTGGCAGCTGTGCCTCTCCCTGAAGTTCATGCTGCTTTCAGGACAAGTGCTTCAGGGACAAAAACCCCCTGTCTTTTAAAGTGTATGGCAGACCATTTCCACCAAGTGAATAATGACTCGAAGCTGGAATTGAACAAAACATTTGAGCTAAACAAATCAGATGCTGTGCCTCAGAAAGGCCCAACAGCTATAGGTCCTCTGAGACAGTGTGGAGAACAACTACCGTACGGGAGAAAAAACTCACTGGACCTGAACTAGGACATCAAATGGCCTGCTTTAAAATAAATCTAGTCTTTGGTCAAAAGGTGGAGCTCTGGAGCTCCCACAGGAAATGTCAAACACATCCCTAAAGACTGGACTCTGACCTGCCCAGCAGTATAGACTGGACAAAGAAAAAGCTTACAGCTTCCTGAGGAAGTAAGGAGAGGAACTGAATGAAAAGCAAGTGTAATCACAACTCAGTCAGTAAAGCAGTAATTTATGTCAGTCATCTGACAGGGTGACCTGGCTGCAAACCACACTGCCCCCATGTGTTGTGGTTCAATCCCAACTGGCAATTAAGCACCAGGCAGCCGCTTGCTCTTCCCCTGGTGGGATGGGGAAGAGAACTGATCATACAGTATTACTGGGGAGAAAGTGATACAGGCACAGAACTTGCTTCCTACATTATTCAACCCCCATGCTCCCTTTTTTGGAACGAAAAGGGACAGATGGCCTGCAGCCGCCATTCACGTACCCGTTTGCGTGTGCATGCACATGCGTATTCAGGACAAACCAGAGCTGTTTTGCACTCAGAAATGATCTTTGAATGTGTTGTGCCTTACACAAATCTAGTAATGAATTAAGGGAAACCAGGGAGCAAAGGAGAAACTCTTTGGAAGCATGGCAATAAACCTCAAAATCACTATGTTCCAAGAGTTAAAATGGAAGTAGTACTAAAATTATTTCATTCCAGGCTGTCTGGATAACACACTGACATCCTAATAACATATCTGAATGTACTCCTATGAGTATTGTTACTCACCAACAATCTTGGTTTTACACCATGTAATGAATCGAGTGAGATGTGGAAAAACGATTACGAGCCCAAGAAGTACATAGGACTATGGAGAGGACAATGAAGATAGTTTAGATTTAGTTATCAAAATACAAATTACCTTTCAAGTTTAATATTAAACTATTGCTCTCAATCTTCAGATATAATCACATTGAGAAAAACAAATCTTAACTTTGCTCACCTGAAATGCACACACACACTTCCTGAATATTCCATGTGCAACCTAATACTGCTTTTTGATAGCTAATTTAGTACCAGCAATGAAGCAAGCTAAAACAAGAAGGGGAATAATTTTCCTAACAAAAATGTAGTAATGACTTTCTTGGGAAGTTGGAGAACTATCCCACCTGATCCTTACAGGTCCCTTCCAACTTGAGATATTCTATGATTCTACTTCTTGTGTCCTAAAGACACCTTAGGGGGTCATAAATGGTTCACAGGCTTTGCACTGGTCTAAGCACAAGAGCGACTTGGAAACTAATTTCACTGTTATTCATATGAAAAGAAAATACACTGGTGAACAAGGCAAGGGAGTAGAGAGAAGTAAAGGTGTAAAAGGAAAACGTATTTTCAGTTAAAATTAGGCCTTTTCACATTTGAACTCACAACTGTCCCTTTTATCAACAGCAACCTGATTCCTCCCAAATTTGAAGATTATTAAACACTACTAATTCCCATGGAATGTTTCTCAAAATTCAGTTAAATCTACCTTCTCCTAAAGAACAAGAGAAGAAAAGAAGCTCGGGATACATCCAAAAACTAGACTTCAGTTCCAAGCAGGGGTTCCAAGAAAGATAAAAGCTATTAATAAAGAGGAGCAACTCACTGCCACTTAATAAAGATGGCACAGAAAAAGGCTGTGTAAGAGAAGGCCTTAGCCAAAAACCTTTGTTTTGAGATGCAGGTCAGCTACCTGGTCTGTTTATTCTGTTTGCTCTTACACCCTAAGTTAGTGCAGCAATTATGTTCACTTGTCTTCAGTTTCTGCAACGTGATGTTTATTTCATGTATCTTTCCACATTATCTCACCTATTTATGATAAGCAAGATGCTAAATTACAGTTTAGAAGACCTGCTTCTAATTAAGAGAAGCATTAAAAAAAAAAAAAAATAGGCAGAGCAAGCAAAGCAAATGTACCAGAATATTCTTTCAAAACTATCCAAACTCATGGATCAAATTGTGAACAGGTATCTCTGAACTGAACACCTTCAATGCAAAACAGCAGCCATGCTTACTACACCACAGAACTGTCAACTGAGAAAGTCTGCATATTTAACATGGACATCATTGTCTTAATACACAGTCCTAAATACAACTAATATAAACAGCTGCTTCAAAGTTTTTGGTTAACTGGTAGAACTTACCAAAGGAATAAAGAAAAAAGAAAAGATGGCTGCTAAAAAGCATAAAATTGGTCCTCTTAGGATGATCTTTAAGATATGATGTTTATAGAAATTCTGATTTTCAGACACCTGTATCTGTTGATTCAGTAAGTGTGGGTGATAGAATCCATATGCTACTATCACAGCCTGCAAGGAAAAGAGTATTACTGAAGTTATTACATACAAGTATATGCATCCTTTTAAACATAAAACTGTAAAACTATAAATCAACTAATTACAAAACACTTTCAAACTTATTCTTCACACCCGCATGGAGGGCTGGTCTTACAGAGATTTCACAATACACTGTATGTCAAGATTTTAGTCTCCTCTGCAGAGCTTGTCATGACCATGGCTCTTATATTAAGAGGAAGGAAGACCTCCACAATAAGGAACAATGTAACAAAACACTGCCTCGGGACAAAACCAATGCCAGTGGACTGAGCCTGAAAGCTCACCTTCACTCAGTCATCACTGCATGGCTCAGTAAGTAGGAAAAGCCAATTGCTATTTCCCCAGGCATTTTTTAAAAGTGGGAAAGGAATTACTGTTCTGCAGACTTCGAGTTCAGCTGATTTAGCTGCATAAATCACCTTCACTGGACAGCTGCAATGGAAACTTTCATATTATATACAGATACCGTATTGTAATAAGATGCACAACTTTGAAAAAGAATGCTATACAAACAAAGAACACATTTAGCAATTTATACCCAGAGTTAAGAAAGTTGAGTTCTACCCAAGAAAATGCATTTAAAAGTGAAAACGTAAATAGAGAGCTCCAATACCTGTATAAGGCCAATGACAACAGCACAGACACTGAACAGGAAAATGCCAAAAGGTACCTCTGGAAAGGAGGCCATTAAGGAAAACTAGAAAAAAAATGCAACTAGATCAAATATTTAATTAAGAAGCAATGTAGGAATAGTAGTAGAGAAACAGAAGCACTCTTCATTCAACACTGAAACTCAAAAACCTAAGTAATACATTTCAACATAATTCCACTAAATGCAATTTCTAGCCACAAATACATGCAGGCATCCCAACCAAAGGCATCTGGAGACATGGCTTTGCTCTCACATTGATACTGCAAAACTTTAAACTCTCTGACACTATGTCTTCATAATAACCACAGACTGGCTTGTTAGCTGAGCATAAAGTGTTTTCAGTGGACATGATGTTAATAGATGTGAAAATTCTTGATATTAGGATACTTTTTTGAGTCTTTTAATTTCTCTACCTCCATGGCTCCCTACTGACAACTTCCCAAAAATTATTTCAGCTTCAAGGAAAAGTAAAAAGTATGTGCTCTTCCTGATAAAGGTCGTTTTACTGACCACAGCCTTATTCTTTGCAGACTAATATACAACACAAATATACCCACAGAGAAACAAGTGCCTGTTATACAGGTACAATAAAAGCCAGGATGCATTTTGGGCAACTGTTCTGTTCTGCTAATACGGTGTTCAGCTGCAAATATTCTTGCTAGGTCTAAAGATGATCTGATCAGAAATTGTGCAGAACATCAAATTTTCAGATTTAAAAAATGCATGACTGACTGCCAGAATCAACCTTGCTGAATAAGTCAAAAGTGGGACCAAGAACTCTGCTAGATTACAAAAGGAAAATGTTCTGTCATCTAAAGAAAAGGTTGAAACACTGCTTTAGTTCCCTTAAAAATGCTAAATTTTCAATAGGTAATTTTGACATTTTTCAATATAGCTGCTTTTTTAAAAAAAATAATGGTAAACTATTACATTACATGATTATAATTTTTCTTGGAGAATATCCATTTTCTGCCAGGTCTGTAAGATGCAGCAATTTAAGGTTATAACATGTCCTCATTAATTTTTAAAAAAGTAAGGCTTAACTATTACAATGGATTCAGGGTTTATACTATAATAACACTTTCCGGGGTTTCTGAATACTTTGGTAAAGTCTTTCAAAATAAATTAAGAAGAAAACCCCTGTAATTTAAACATACGTCAAATTTAGAAAAGTACTTACTGTGTATGGCAAGAAAGTTATGATCATCATACAAGCCTGAAAAAGAAAAAAGCATACTGAAACACTAGGTAAAATACAAAGCAAGCAATTCCCCCATTAAAGATGTGTCCAGAGAATGCAACACAAACATATCAAATACTCATGCTGCATCACAAAATGAAAAAAACCCACATTACTGAAGTTGCTGAGCTTTGTCTGTAAAAAATGGCTAGTTCTGTACACGTCTTCCATGTTTGCTATCCAAACAGTACAGGCTTATTTTAGAAAACACTACCGTTTTGTTACCAATACCACAGGCAAAAGTTTTGCTATGGTTCTTAACAGACTTATTTCTAAAACTGCAATGCCAAAAGTACCCCACCTCCTAAAGAGGTGTTTGATTTGTCAAAGTCATTAATCTCTGATTACAAATATTTAATATATAAAAAAGCCAAATTAAAAAAAACCCAAAACACCTCAAGCACAAAGAAATGCATTGTTTTGAAAACTACATTAGGTAAGAATGATATTAAGCTAGTCCTCTAACATTATTTCCTGTTGTGTTACCTTGTGGAGTTTAAACTCGGTATTTTTATTAACAAAATTAAATTATCTGTGTGGCTGCACAATGTCAGAGAACATAATTTTAAACAATATAGTAAAATACAAAACTCTAGTAATTTCCGAGGGCAGCAGGAGCTGCCCCGGGAACA
>NW_010316777.1:474-9776 GCF_000700745.2 Antrostomus carolinensis | reverse complement strand
CAACCCTAATCATTCTATGATTCTATGAAATTTAGATACCCCAGTCTGGAATTTTATCCCATCCCTGGTTTTATTCATTTCTCATAAAGCCATCTTCATGTCATTTCTGACCTGAAACCAAAAAGCTAAAATACCAGAGGAATACTGAGAGTCCTATAAGAGGTTCTATAAGAGATTTTTTATCATGGCTTTCAGAAAGACTGAAACCAGGGATACAGCTGGAGAACTATCTGTATCAATAAAAGATTCTTAGGATAGTAGCTAGAAAACACCTCCAGGTTTTGCTGAAACAATCTTCCCCATAAAGCTGATACAAAAACCCATCTTCCAGAAGTTCTGTCTTAGTCTATTCTGAATGAAACGCCCAGCTAGGGAAATCAGAACAAATAATTGGCCTACGACATCATTACACTTGATTTCTGTTTGCCTACAGGGCCAGATTACCTACAATTGTTCTCCCTTCTAATGGATACAGTTTGCTTCACAAGCAAATTGCAATAACAGTTGGCATAAGTGTTTTAGCTGTGGGTAGGAATGTGAGGATTTCTGGTTCTAAGAAATTTGCTCCTACTGCCTGGTAGACTGCAGCTACTTTTTGAGCCTCTCTGCTATTTTGAATTTATCTGTACAAAAGCTGATCTTGTAAACTAAGAAGGGGCATACAGTGGACTTTCTGCAGACTCTCCTGGGTTTGATGTCAATTACCTGTTTGTCTTTGTCTTGGAAGGCCCTTCCAGACTTCTGCTTTAAGAATTGAACTATAATTAGAAATGCTTTATTACATCTGGGTAGATTTGGCTTTACAGGCCCAAAGTGGTATCTCATAGAAGAGTTATCGATATCTTCACACTGGCAGCCTCACTTTGCCTGTTAGGACCACAGAAGATAACCATAGCTACACTTGATAAACTGTCTACAGGAAGCTGATTCTTTCTGATCCTGCCTAACTACCAGCTTACCTCTTTTCCACTGTTTAATTTAAGGGCATAAGTGACTTACAAGGAGGAAGGTAAAGATGACAGTTTCTTTGGACTTACATATTTGCAAATTTCTGAGTTCCTTTATTTTCAGGGAGGTTCATTGTACTGCCTGCCATAACAGGAACTGTACTTAAAAGAACTTTTCAGTAAACTGTAAGTTCTTCAATAGGAAATTTTAAGTTCTTAAATAGGCAAAATTCCTATTAGAAATTATAGGAATTTTGTACCTTGGGTTGAGCAAGTTCCTTAAAATGATATCGCACATTAAAAAAAGACCTATTTCTCATCCAGACACTGAGTGGTGATTCATGTGATATACAAAATCATTCCACAGTGTGCTTATTTTCTTATAAAAGTATTAATGATGACAGGTTTTCATCTATCAGACTCAGCAACAAGAATTTGTACTTTGTTGTACTATGATATGAAAATATTTGGTTCGATCCTTTTTAAAAGAACACCAGGTTTACTTCTCAAATTTATTAAGCTAAAGAAAAGAAAAATAAATACTAAGGGATTAAATTAATAATTTTATACACCATTACAGCTTGAAAAGATGAAAGTCTAGTTTCAGCACTGATGTGTTCCTTAGGAGAATTTACTGAGTTCTATTAATTAAAGACATTGTTTTCTGCAATCAGTGGTAAGACTGAATTCTCACACATTTGCATAAGGAAATTTGGAGTTGCTTTGTCTCACAGTGAAAAAAATATATGCAGAAGAAATTCTCAATACTTGCAGAGGAATGAGTTTATCTGTACTTTGCTGTATCAAAGGATTTTGCAAAGTATCTTCACATTAAAATAAGTCTCAAAATCAAAATGCTTATAAGATGATATAAGGAATTTCAGGACATTTAAACTAAGCAGCAAAAGAAATTTCAGAACATCAAAGCAAGGAGTTTTTATAATGTGCTGCTGCTTTATTTCCTTTGTTGTCTTTGTGTGAATATTTTAATCTAATAATTATGATACATGATCAAAGTTTCAGATAGCCCAGACATCATATGTGTTCATTTTATAACTGGATTTTATGAAAAATATTATTACAGACAGATCTACTAACTGAACTGCCATTTCACTGCAACTATATGAGAATACAGCTCATTCCCTTGCAAATGAGTCTTTGCTATATTTACTGGTAGCTGTGCACTTCTCTTGGCTTTTTAAAACTGTTAGGGATGGGTGATCTGGACACAACTATAATAGAAATATAGAACAAGAGACATTTTGAAAGAAAAATTAATCTCTGCTATCATAGAGAATACTGTTTGCAAGAACCATGGATAAAAGACTATGAAAACAGAGGTACATAGTCACTTTGGCAAGAATTGTATCATCAATAATTAGTATTTCTGATGGATAAGTTTACAGGTCCAGAACACGTCATTATTTTATTGTGTTGCATATACCTATAATTCTTGAGGCAAATATTGTCTTAGTGACTCTCCAACATAACAGACAGTTTAGGAGAATAGCTATCCATTTCCAGTCCTGTATCAACTTTTCAAATAATAGAAAAGTTCCTGTTTTGACATTTCTTTTGTGAATATCATGCTAAGGGTTAATATTCTAAGATTCAACAGCTGAGATGTCATTCAAATGTCAGGACACCTGACATTTCTGGGGCTGTTCCATCAGCACTGGAAGATGACAGGAATTAGTATATCCCAACATTAGGCACCTAAATTATTCAGGAGAATGAATCTCCTCCCAATGGTTGTAGCAGAGCAGCAACAGCACCCTGATCTCTCTCTTTTTTATTCTAGCAATATTGTAGTGAAGGTAGGAAGACCAACTTCTGGTATTAGCAAATTAAGAAAGATGCATAAAATTCTGATGAACTGGAATCATACTGTCCCCATCTGAGATCTTTCTGAGCTCTGCATCTTTTGCAAGGCTCCACCAAGAATAATACCACTGGTCAAATGAGCCTTAGTCCAAGAGTAGGATTTTGAACTTACATTATGTGGTGGTTTCTCATGCCTGTAAAAGCTATTGTCAAATTTTAAACATTTCCAGCCACAAGTTTGGATTTTGGCAACCCCATAAGCAAAATAACAACATGGCTAGGAGTTTTTTTGAAGCTTTCAATAGTGAAGAGACAGCCATATTAGGGAATACATGGTAATGAAACCCTTTAAGCTCTATTAGGAGTAACACGTAGTTTGATTTGAATCACAAATTATGAGGGTTCCTACCTGTTTATGAGGTCCACAGTACATGTATTTTTTAAGTTGGAAGTAGACCCTAGTTGAAAATTATTTTCTTGTTTCTCTGGCATTCTTTTTCTTCCTGCTCTGCCTTTGAATGAAATTGAGATTTTTTTTTTTTACTATCATTAAAAAACAAAAGATAGAGATTCAGATGCAGTCATTCTTTCAGCTGTATTGCAGAGATTTCCTAAATGTTAAGATATAAACACTGTCTCATTGTATCTGTCCAATTTAGTTATTTGTGCAAACTCAAGTATTTATTTTACAAGAGAATTAAAGGAATCCAGTGTAAATGAATACAGACCTTTGTCTGGGGGATGAGAAACCTGTCATATAGTTGAACAAATCTAAGGGAAATCTCCTGTTCACTTAGGTCTTCTTGATCAGAAATCCCATCCTGATTTGAGAAACCATCTCAGTGAGAGCTTTGTCAAATCAGCTTCTTTCCCAAAAATAGTTTAATGATTTGATGGTTAGTTCTGGTGTTAAAACATAGTAAATATGGTTATAGCACAAAGTAAGAGGCTCCAAGTCACTTGGTTCCTATAAGGGTTTATAGCTAAATAAATCTCTTGTATTTTCATTCTTTCAAGTCAAATATCAGCAAGGTATTTAACTCTTTTTGTAAATTACCTTGACTGTTTATTTGCATAGCATAGAAAAGAACATGACATGAACTTTATACCTGATTCTTAAATGCTGTGTACTGAATGAAAAAGCTAATAAAAACCTCTCTACAAGAATTTCCGATAAATAAAAACCAGAATAACTTCAGGAAATTATTCATGTGACAATTACCTTCTTTTTTGAAAGGTAAGTACATCAATTTCCATATGTTTAGTCAGAATTCGTATGGGTTCAGTCTTCAGACAATGTGTTTTATTACTTTACAGAAAGTAACCATGATAATATTGTTGTCCAGATAAATATCTGTGGACAGTGATCAAGTGACCTATTAGCCTTCTCTGGGATAAACGAAATGGAGGAGTGAGATTATTGAAGTACTCATTGTATGATACATTTATCAAACCTCCTTGGAATGTCATCGTTATGTCATCATGCATCTTAAAAATCAGGCACATACTACTGTAAAAGAACCTAACTCTCTCTGCTGGATATTCATCTACTTTTACAGCTAAATATGTTTCATATGTTTTTGGGGTTTTTTTCCATCTTTGGCTCTCCAGGTGTTCTACAAAAGAAATAATAAGCTCATCCTCTCTTTTAGATGTGGCATCATATTAGAAGTCAATCTTAAATTAGTCATCTCATACTACCTAGGTCTTCTCACTATGGCTGAATTTTTTTAACTTCTCATTGCTTCTGAACTGGAAAGCTATTTCAATCTCAAAATTCAGGAATAAACTGAAAGTAAAAATATACACAGAATTTTATTATTCAAACTTTTCATTTTAATATTTATCAGAAGAACAATAAAGAGGTAAAAATGGCACTTTTGTTGTATTGCTTTATGCTGATCATCTGTTATATAGGGAATTCTCTCATATATAGATCTGAATCCTTAAACTTTCACTTAGTCTGAAGGAAATCAATTATTTTGTTTTGACACTATTTTTCAGATATTCAGGCTGTGTTCCAAGAAATCCCGCAAAAGACAGAATCTTAAACAAATATCTTTCTGTCAGTAGATATAAATTCAAATCCATTTACCATGTAGGTCTAGCCTGTGTGTAAGGAGGAGTCTCCCCTCCTCACTCACACTGTGCTGGGTACCCCAGCTGCCCTCTTTCCCAAGGCCAAGGGGTCATGGGACAGCCATGCATTTCCTTGTAAAATTGTGCAGTATGTACATGCTTCACTACTGCTCCACTTCCAAAAGGAAATAGTCCTTCCATTCTTCCAATTCAGTATAGCATCCTGGTGGTACAATACTAAAAAAAATTGTCCCCTGGGGTGTGAGCTAGGTGAATGTGGATAATCCTTTGTCACTCCATCAATTATGATAGTGTGCTAACAACATCATATGTATGGACAAAGTTTTAAGAGTACATGCCTTATGTAAGAGAAAATCATAGCAATTTCTCCTAAAAATATGAAATAAAAATAGCATAGAAAACATAGATTTTTTTTTATTATTTAACAAATCCATTAAAAAAAAAAAAAAACGAAAAATACTATAGCTGAAATTTTTTTGAAGGGCAAAAAGGTAGCATAACACAATAAGGTAATTGTACACCATATAAAGGCCTTTTGCAGTACAATAATCTATGTGAACAGTTGTACTTTGAGTGCTACAGGTGGTTTTCACTTCTTTCTAGTTAGTAACCAGCTCTTTCTGGTATTTTTGTTACATATAGTTAAAATTTGAAGGCTTGAAGAAATAATGGAAAAGGATTACAAAATGGAGCATTTTATCCAAAGGGATAAACAAGTTATAATGAAATACTTGTTTATTCTACATGTGCCCTTCTTATTCATGTACTGGCAGTGCTTAAAGACAGTTTTTGAAATAATAGAAAAAGAATGGTACTATATAGCAGTTCATAAACTACCACTTTGTTTATACAACAACTATATAAGCAAATCTGACAGCAATTGTTCTATCTTGAACATGCAAGGTCAACGCATTCAGTATGGTCTCCAAAATTAATCCCTATGATTTTTTCATTTCTCTACAGCTGGGATACAAACATCATCTTATGCCCAAACCAGTAAGTTCAGATACCAGACAAATGATTGCCTGGGCAGAAAATTATGACTGCAAATTCAGGAGACATCTTTCAACCTTTGAAAGGGAAAAACACTGGTCAGGGAATGGGTATTCCTTCTCATTTTTATACAAATGCCAAGAAAATGTTTCCTTCCTCTGGAGAGCCTTTCTGAGGTCAAGAGTTCCCATCCCTTCTTTAAAACCTATCCTTCCTGTACTTGCAGTTTAAAATCTCAGCTTCTTAAAATGGCCTGACATTTTCCCATGGGTAAGCAGTAGGAAACTTTATATGTCTCAGAAGAATGTGAGGATAAGCCTGATCAAAATCAATAATATTCTACTAATAATGACGAGAAAAATGGGACAAATGCATCTCAAGTCTATACTCAGAATGACTTGCAAAGAGGGATTGAGGGAACTGAGCTTGTTTAATCTGATGGAAAAGACGCTAAGGATGTAACACTTTCAGAGGAACTGCAAAGACAGCAGAAACAAACAGATTTCAGCAGTGGTGGACAATATAGCAAGGAGCAATCAGTGGCCACACTTTGCTGGAGATATAGGTAAGAAGGCGGTGGAACAGGCAACTAAACAGAAGACAAGACAAACAGTTAATGAAAATTCATTCTATTATACTTGTTACTGTCAATAGGTAAACTTAAACTTAGTTTTAAAAGTGGAATATTCACAAGAAAAAGTCATAGACAGAGATAACATTTAGTCCATAGATTATAGCTAAAAAGCTTGCAGAAATGATTCATTGTCAAAAAATCAAGCTGCATTTCTAAACTTCATTGAACTCAACTCAGATTGTGATGCCTAACAAGGATACAGACGGTCCTGAATCTGGAGAAAACACAAACTGCTTGAAGTCACTTTTTAATTCTTCTGTGCTGATTCTAGCACAGTTGAGCTGCGGTTCAGGGTCTGGTTCCTAATTTAGCTTTTCACACATAGCAGTAATTACATTGATAAAGGGAGTACCGATTGTTGTATACCACTATCATTTATAGTTCATTTGGACCTATTAGGTCCTGTTGTACACTGGGCATGAAGTCGAGTCACACTACATCAGCCACTGAAGATTGCCTGTGGTTTCACAGGGAGCAGAGAGAGTCTAATTACTTCTGCTCCTCCTTTGGGAGTGCAGCGAGCCCAGAAGGTCTCTCCAGTAGCAACTGCTTTTTGCAAGAATGGAATAATAACACAACAGAGTGGAACACAGAGTACTGCAAAAAGGAAAGTTCTCTTCTTACTGCCTCTGGAGTTTCTTTCAAACATTTTCCATATTGCTATGTAAGTATTAGCTGACACCAACAACATCGTGACATACACTCAAAATACTAGGAAGAGATGCTACTGTGCATGAAGAAATATTTTAAATTATTCTAAAGTGTGTATTATATTGTCTTGTTTTCAAATAAGTTAAGAAATAATACAAATCAGAAGATTTCATGTAAAATTCACTAAGACAAGAAGACTGCATAAGAATTTGATATCAAAATTCAAATCAGAGTTGTTACCCTCCCCACAGAGAGCTTGAAAAACAGCAGATTGTGAGGAACAGCCAATTTGACAATGGACTTTTATTGTGTGTTTTCCCAAACACACACATTTGCTCTCTACTAAGACTGCTTAATAGCTTTTGCCTAAACATCTTTGCATTCAAATGTAGAAGGCTAAGCACAGAAAATATTATCCAGAAAGAGACTTTGGGATTTTTTAGAACACAATGAACATAGGAAACCAGGTGTTAGGAGGAAGGTCTAGCTTGTAAAATCACTCAGTTTCAGTTTGTATTGGCTGCTGTGTAGCAACAGTAATCATATCATTAATGACATTAATTCTAATGCTTATGGTAGCAAGTGTAATAAAATCACAGTACTCGCTACCTCCTCATTAGGTACTTTGGTGAAAAGCTTAGAGCTCAGGTAACACCTGTTAAAATGTGAAGCATACCATTCATGTATCAGGTAATTAAGGTGCTCTGTCTTTATGAGAGCAGCAGGGAATTTTTTATCTAAGAGTAACTTCAAAAATCCCTCTTAGTATAAATGTCTTCTCAAGGGCTTCATCCTCAACCCATGAAGAGGAACCGGTAGAAAGAAACAGGAACGTCAGAATCAATCTCTGCATCAGAATTTAGATGCCACTCACCCAGGATCTAAAGGGGCACTGCATGACATTGCAAAAAAAAAGTTCAAAGACATCTAAGAAGGCAAATTTAAGGTTAATTTGCCCCTGCACAAGTCTCCTCCCGATCAAAAGTAATTAGAGGTGGGCTTCAAGCATGAGTTTTAGTAACACTTCCGCATAATTTTAGTTAACATTGACAAAGGTAATGGGATATTCTTCATATTGACAAACTTGTCAAATTACTTTGAAATCCTATTAATTCCTGGTCTCAGTTACTTCCCTTGGACATAATTTACAATGTGTAAATACATGCTGTATATGCAAAAGACTAACTGATTTCAAAAGGATAGAGCCTTCCTTAAATTTTCTCATTTCCAAGATACATCATATACTCTCATCACCTAAATCTGTATTTTCATTCCTTATTAATCTCTGTAACTGCTCCCTTCATCTTCTCTGCTTATTGGATTAGTAATTAATCACTAGTACTCTCATTCCCCTGCTTATGGAGACATTTTGATGAATTGATATTTCAATACTGCAAGGAGATTATTTTTAGCTGTCGACAATTACTTCATAAACTACTTAGAATCTCAGTCACCTATTTCAACAGCATAGCACTGAAAGCTGTTTCTTGTCTCATTTTCTCTTACGGCATAACTGTAACTTTCAAAGGAGGCAAGATATTGGATGTGATATTCATTATCACCTGATAATTACAGGCTAATTACATTCTTTGAATGATTTGTTTTCTTATAATGATAGATAGGAAAATATTGATTGCAGTTTTCCTCAGTGTACAGGGACGACAGAATGAAAAAGTTCTGATTTTCATCACCTAGTCATGGCGCACAACAGTGATAACAGTTCTCTATATACATCTGACTAATCTTTTCTAATCCTTTTTCAGTTTAATTTTCTAGTTAAGTGGTTCTGAGATACTAAGCTAGGACATGAAAATCATGGGAATTTCTCTGAGAAAAAAATAATGCATTTTATGCTGATACTACATTTTATACAATATCACAAAATAACGAGAAAATAACATTTTCTTTAAAGAGTAAATATCTGAGAGGCATATGAAACTGTAGTGAGATTTTTGTTCAAAGCTGCAGATTCCCAGAGCAATAGATCTCTTCTGCTTCTCAGTGGGGAAAGTTAAGGACCGTGGCTCTTAGAATCATAGAATCATAGAATGGTTTGGGTGGGAAGGGACCTTAAATATCATCTAGTTCCAACCCCCCTGCCATCAGCAGGGACACCTTCCACTAGACCAGGTTGCTCAAAGCCTCATCCAGCC
>NW_010316777.1:0-374 GCF_000700745.2 Antrostomus carolinensis | reverse complement strand
TACCATCTTCCAGTTTAAAGCCATTACCCCTTGTTCTATCACTCCCTGCCCTTGGCCAAAGTCCCTCCCCACCCTTCCTGTAGGCCACCTTCAGGTATTGGAAGGCCACTATAAGATCTCCCTGGAGCCTTCTCTTTTCCAGGCTGAACAGCCCCAACTATCTCAGCCTGTCCTCATAGGAGAGGTGCTCCAGCCCTCGGATCATCCTTGTGGCCTCCTCTGGACTTGTTCTAACAGGTCCATGTCTTTTGTGTGTTGGGGGCTCTAGAACTGGACACAGTACTCCAGGGGGGGCCTTACAAGAGCGGAGTAGTGGGGGAGAATCACCTCCTTCAACCTGCTAGTCACATTTCTCTTGATGCAGCCCAGGATAC
>NW_010316776.1:0-1857 GCF_000700745.2 Antrostomus carolinensis | reverse complement strand
TTTGCTCGGACACAGCCTTCACCCCTAAAGCCCAGAGCCAGGCGGGGGGGTCCCCGCAGCCTGCACTGATGCCACCCGTGTGGGCTGCAGCGCCTGAGCCTCAGGAGGGAGCAGAGGGCAGAGCTGGTGAGCTGCTGGGGCTACAACACAGCACACGGCTGTGCTGGTTAAAGTCAGTACCTAGAACAAGTTTGTGTCGGGAGAGGAAAGGTGGGACATCCTGTAACTGTTTGTTCTCTTACCACAGTACATCGCTGTGCACATCATACCTGATCAGATGATGTCCTTCGGGGGCTCCACTGATCCCTGCGCGCTCTGCAGCCTTTACAGCATCGGCAAAATAGGAGGGCAGCAGAACAAGACTTACACCAAGCTCCTGTGTGATCTGATCTCTAAGCACTTGCATGTATCCGCAGACAGGTAAGGCTGGGACATGATGTGATTAGCCTTGTTCATCTGGCTTTCTGAAAGTGCTTCGAGAAGTTTATTTAAAAATACAAAAAGCGAGGAATAAGTCCTTGTGTTTGAGGAGAATATAAAGTGATCGTTTGCAGTGTTTTCATGTCAAGAGTTTGATGCCTGCGTCTCACCCTGGAGAGTCTTTGTTAAGTGGCTTCCTGTTCTCAGAGCAGAGAAAAATCCCTGAGGACTGACAGAGTTGTGCAGCGAGTCTTTTGCCTCTGAGGTGAGATGTCTTGTGCTCTGGTGATGGAGGCTGAAAGCACAAGGGAGGAGCAGTAACAGGCTGGAGCTGAAAGGCAAAGTGGAAGCCAGCAGCCTGTGAACAGCTCCCTCGAAGGCTGCGGAGCCTTGGGAGAGTGTCTTCCTGCAGCGGCAAAGGAGGGAACAACCTGCTGGGGTTGGAAGAGAGAAGCACAGAACCAGCCCTGAGGGCCTGCTCAGCTTTTGTACGGCTGTGTGTCTGTTTAACATGTGTGCAGCACTGGAAACAAAAGGTTTTCATCTCTGGAAATTCTTCACAGGCTCCTAACCAAAAGCTGTCTGATGTCTGGACAGTCACTGGCTGAAAAGGAGTTTGTATTTTAAAAAAGCAGAAAAAGTGCAATTGTATGGACTGAGGAATATTGATTCTTTGGAGGCTCTACCAGTGAAGTTAGAGTTCAGTAAAAATGAAGCTTGAAACTTCTGAGGCATGGGAAGCACTGTCCCCTGTCCTGTTGTCCTGTCTCATTATTATATAAATCAATTAATAAGGTCATTGTTTGTGTCTTCTTGTGTCTCTTCTGCAGGGTGTACATCAACTACTTTGACATGAACGCTGCCAACGTGGGCTGGAATGGCTCCACCTTTGCATAGAGCTCTCCCTGTCTGTCTGAAGAGGCTTCTCCTGGGCCTACCCTCATCCTGCCCTTAGCAGAGACCACCGCACAAATGGCCCTGTGTTGCGTTTTGTGCACTCTCAGATCGATGGCTCCTTGCTAGTGTGTTTAAATATTGCTGCTTCAACATTCCTCCGTTTTCTCTGTGTAGAAAACAAATAAAGATTTAGAAGTAAGCTGTCTGGTGTAGGCTTTGGCCGGTTGGAGATGGAGTTGGGCAATTGGCAGTGTAACTGTTTCACTCTGATTGCTAAATCAAACAAAAGGAACACATCTGCTTTACTTCTCTTTCTCAGGTGTGGTGTTTCACCGAGTGGTTAGTCTGAGTGGCAGGTGCCTGACAGTACCGCTGAGTGATTTTTACCTTGCTGGGTTGCAGAGGCTGTAGGTGCCTTCAGGGCTTCTTGTTGCTCTGACTTTATTTTTCGGGGTCTGTCCCCTCCATTGCCACAGCAGAATCAGTCCTTGGGCCATCCCTGTGCCTGCTCCTTCAGGGAGGCTCTCCCCTCAGGATGTC
>NW_010316775.1:0-751 GCF_000700745.2 Antrostomus carolinensis | reverse complement strand
GTCAGACATGGGGGAAGCTTCTAGCAGCTTCCCAGAGAAGCCACCCCTATGCATCCCCTGCTATCAAAACCTTGCCATGCAAACCCAATACAAGAACTTAGTGATTTGTTAGTCGTTTGAAAATAATTTATTGTATTTTTTATTCTGTGCTGATCTATTTTATTTTTTGTTATATTTCATGTTTGATAACTGAAAATAAAAAATTACTGAGGGAATTTTTTGTCCTTAACCAAACTTCTCAGAGGACCATGTATATAAGAGATTAATTCTAATGCACGTAGTTCAAGGCCTCAATATTTCTTAAAATTCAGGTTCTTTTTAGAACCTGATACAAATAAACACAAATCTTTACCATTTCTGACTTATACTGACCAAAAGAGAAACTGGGAAAGATAAAGATCCTGTAGGTACAACAACCATTGCAAAGCAATTATAATGTAACATGGGAAGGTAAGGCCTTGATAATTCCCTTGATATCTAGGCAATTGTAAAAGCCTCCTTGGTCTCAAACATCGTAAATAATAAGGATGAAAAATATCCCTTTGCAGTAATAGACTTTTGTTTCCTAATTTTCATAGGGACACCAAACAATTGCTCAGTAATTTTTCTGCAAGTTGCTGCAGGCATGTTGCTTGCTAATGTAACAATAACCCAGAAGAACAGGACATGGTACAAAACATTAGTAGATCAGCATTTCATTAGAAATGTGAAATGATGGCATGAGCACCTAAGGAATCTGAAGGTGCACAAG
>NW_010316774.1:0-23126 GCF_000700745.2 Antrostomus carolinensis | reverse complement strand
CCAAAACCTTGCCATGCAAACCCAATATATTCCCCCAAAATTTCTTGGACAGAACAGGTACCATCACTAACTCCAACTAATATCATCAGGAGACTGAGGAAACTCAAGAGAAGGGAGGCTTCCTCTTGACATAGCAGGAAAGATTAATATTTACAAACTTTCCATGTAAAATAGGAAAAACCTCTGGATGGTCATTCCATCACAATTGTTATCTCCACACAGTGTGCCCCCCTTAGTTCTGAATTTCCTTAACTTTTGAAGAGTTTAGTTATGAAACTTCTGTCTAGCTGTCTGCCATGTCCCCTGGGATAGGTGACAAACTGTGAAATACAGACAGTTGGTTTATTTGCAGTGAAGCTGGGAACAGAAATGTTTTTCCTGATAGCATCTCTGAATCTAATTGCTTAAGCAGTTTCTTGAGACAGAGTGAGCAGCTTGTTGATTAGAATAAGCAGCAGGGAAACCTATTGCTCCTTCATTCTTTATTTTAAAGTCTCTGCAGTCAAAGAAATTACTGTATTTAGACCACAGATAGAAAATAGGACAAGCAAACAATTAAAAATAACTTTGATGAACAAAGCTATGTCTCTTAACTTGAGCTTCTGGTTATGGCTGGAATACATAAAGAAGCTGAGCTTAAAGGACTCAGTGCTGATTAGATGGGATCTATCCCAAAAGAAAGTCTTATAAAGGAATGAAAGGGCAAGTTCTATGACTATGCTATTAGCCATGTACACCAGTGGTCAAAGAGCACACTTGTGGGTTGTGGTGGACTCCATCACATAGAGGAATCTATTTTTTGCCTCTAACTCTGTAACAATAAACCCCACAAATCTCCCTCACATCTCTACCCGAGAAAGCTTATTTAAAGCTTTGGTGGTGTTTGTTAATGTTCAGGAATAAAGAAAGTCAGTGTGTGACTTGTAGAAAAAGGATCATGATGGAAACACCAGATATCTCCTTTTTAAGTGGTTTTCAGTGACTCTAGTAGAACCAGCTGAAAGTCACATGTGAACGATAAGGATGGAGATACAGATGGAAAAACTATTAACTTGTTCTTGTATGTTTCCGACTGTATAGAAAACTTAAAAGAGGAAAAATGTAGCTCTTTCTTTACAAAACAAGTCAAATATCAAACCATTCTAGGACAAAAATAGAACTTTGAAATCTACAGAGTTTGTCACTTCGCTATAGCACATTTTCCTGCAATTCATGATCTAGCTACCAGGTGCTTAGGTATAATTCTAGAGTTTGCACATATATTGAATGTGCTCCTCACCTTTCATGTTGTTTAAGTTTCTCTTGATCTGCATGTGGTCTCTTGGCTTCCTCTGTGCCTGCTGAACTGGAGATAATTGTGTTGCTTATTGTCTTACTTTGGCTTTATAAATAAGGCACCACCAGAAAAGTCAAATGCAACTGATCATGCAAAACACAAGCAATATGTAGACCAGGAGTGAATCTTGTCTGAGACAAAGATGGGCTAGAGGAATGTAGAGGTGAAGGCCTAGGTGAACTCTGTAAGCTCTCCCTGGTGTATGAGGTACCACTGGGAGATGAAATGTTCCAACTGTCATTGACACTATCCTCCAGTAAGCTGCTATCTTCAGGTGTATTCCAAACAGGCGGTGAAGAATCAAAACCTTGGGAAGTAGGACAGTCCCTATAGTGTATAAAGGACAAGGATGTGTGCATGCTGAGTGCTGAACTATCATCCAAATCCAGTGTTTGTGGAGTATATGTTACTGGGCGCCAGTTTGCTGAGGACTCGGGTCTATGAGCTGAGGATCCTGAGCTGTTAGGTGCAGAGTGCAGCAGTGGTCTGGGAACAGCTGACAGAACTGATGGAACAAAGCTACCATGCCACCTCTGACTGTTTTCAGAAGAATGTCATTCTTTGCAATAAATATGGGCTGTAGCCCTATCTCTGTAATTAACATTATTAAGCATCTTTTGAATAAATTAATTACTTAGCCTATCTTCAAATTCAGAATGATCTGCATCTTCTCGACAATTCCTATCTGGAGGGTATAATTTGTCACTGTCCCTAGATTCTCTGTGCTGTAGTTCTACAGAGGTGACCATCACTCTGAGCTCCCTTAAAGGCCAATAGGAAGATTTACCCCCTTTTCAGGATTCATTTTTGTCATTTCCACCTTATTCCAAGCTGTATCGCTCACCTTGTGCTAAATATATTTCACTAACTCCTTCTCCTTTGGATCGCTTCCTGTTCTCAAATGCAGTTTCACTTGATTATCTTGCACAATCTTGTTGAACTCCCAAGATCTGCATTCAAACTTAAAAAAAAAATAAATAATCAAACTGTCAAAATACCATTTTACTTTTGTATTGAGTGTTTAGCACACATTTGGAGTGGCTTAAGAATATTATCCTGGTATTGACTTTATAGCACAGCCAGTTATTGGTAATTCTAATTCTAGTACGTTTCTTGTTAACAATATGAATTTATTCATGAGCTTCTCCAGAACGTAGACAGAAAATCAATACTGCTTGTCCAGTAGGACATGTGTAGGAACATGTGAAGAACACTAATAGATACTGCTAAATGATGCAGTGGTGCTTAGCAGGCCAATTAATATTTCCCTCCTTCCTGGAACACATTCTGACCCACCTGGTCCTTGCTCTGGTGAATACATATTTTCAGAAGAAACCACCTCTACATAAGCCATGGGAATTGCATTGCCAACTTGTCTGAGGGTTGTTTATTATGTAATGTAAGAGATGGGATTTTCAATTTTAAGAATTTTCTCTCCCTTGTTTATTATGTGGTAATGTAAACTTTCAGTGAGCACTTTGATCTGCCCCAGTTTGAATATGAAACTGAGCTGATTTTTTAATATGTACTCTGGGGGAGGTCTGTTGCTTGTTCTGATCCTCAAGGGCACCCTGCAACAGAACTTGCTGTATGGTAACATTTATACACAAAACCATATGTTATGGTAACAAAAAGAAAGTTTTAGAGATTCTAATTATTATCTTACAAAAGATGTCACAGAAAACTTTAGGAAATGTGATTAAGATGAGATGACTGCAAGTCCTGTCTTCTTGTTTTGCACAAAAATCTAATTTGGCTGGGTAAAACCAGCTTGCTCATGCTTCATGATAGGTCACTGACTTCTCAACGCGTGAGAGGCAGCCTACCTTCTTGTGTCTTCTTGGGGAATTGCCTCATGCAGTCCAATCTTTAAACCACAGGAAAGAGTATAACTTACAGGTAGAGAAAATAATCTCTCTGACAGACTGATTTAGTTGTGGGTTAGATCACTCGGATCAAACCCACACTACTACTCCGGTAGATGATACTACTGCCTTTGCTAGTGTGGATTTACAGCCTGCGGGATTCTCCCAGCTGTGCTTTATCCCTTGGCTGTTAAGTGTGTGTTTGCCTTTTATCCCAAGGAGATATTTGGACTAGTGTTCTGCTCGGGCTGTCTGCTCATTCATACAGCATATTTTTAAATTGCTTGGGGCTGCTTTATCATGTTTCTTCTTGCTACATGGGTGCACATGAATGTATTTATTTTCAATTTCCAATTGTAATGCAGTTTTTAAGACACATGCTCTATCCATGATTGCTGCCCCATATTTTACTGCAGCTATGTCCTTCTCTCTGCTGTATCAAGCAAACTGCTTTTACTGTGAGAAACCATGCAGAAACTCAGGAGTAAATTAAGAATTTGCTAAGACATAGTGCAGAAGGCAACATTACCCATTACATTTAGTTTTTCTTGTACTTCTTTTCATCTACTATACACTACAGTATGGTCTAGATGATAAACGTTTTACCTCTAACTCCAAGTATCATAAAAAAAAATAATGTAAGATTAAACTGAGGCCATAGCGACCCCTTGGTCTTGAGAAGTTTGAGTATTTCTTTCTTCTCTTCAAAACAAGATGTTTACTCTCTAGATAGCAATTGGAGAGTTCCTGAAGTTGGTGAAAGTGGTAATACCAAGGTGGTGACATTAAAGAAAAAAAAATATGGCTGTGCTATTTCTCACAGTTGCCTCATTGCCCATGGCCCCAGCAGAAACAGAGCTCTCTTAGCCTCAAACAAGTTTTGAAGGGTAAAATATAACCAGTTTTCAGGCCCCTCGTATGGAATATAAGATGGCTAGTTTCAGTTTTGTGCTCTGCTAAAACTTATCCTATATAAATCACTTACTGTGCTTTGGCTTCTCATTCAAATGTAAATAAACAAACCCAGGGGTGCTGTAGAGATAGTCATTGAAACGGTGGAGGATAGTCAGAAACAAATTGTGAGGGACAGATAAGTGTATAAAATAATCAGGTAAGCATGCCTGCATGCACGTTAAGGATGTCAGAGAGAAATAAAAGAGGAAGATAAAATATATTAGGAATATGATGGGCAAGTAGAAGAACATATCCTCAGCCTAATGTAGGATGAAAAGAACAGACAGGAAGGCCACAGGGATAGGCCTTTAAGATAAACTTTCCTTTGATCTGCTTGTTCCTGATAAATTAAAGGAAAGTTTGAGGTTTTTCCCTATAGACAAACACCAAGTTACACACATAAGAATATGAGCCCATAGCAATACTTAATTTTGTTTTATTTCTATGTTGTTCTCTATTTATTTATTTTTTTTTCCCTTGCTGGAAGGACAGGGAAAGACAACTGGTCCTGCTCTGCAGAGGACTGTCTGACTCAGAAAAGCCAGCCTTTTACTCAGGAGACTCCATGTTGATGTAAGTGAAGCTTTGAATGGAAATAAGATTTTGTCCTTACATGGTTACAAGATCAGGGCACTAGTTAATTTTGACTATACTTTTTCCCCAAATACCTGAGCCCTATTTTCTGTTCTAAATTAAGTCAAAGGCATGAAATAATGCTGATGTAAGTGAGATTACTTCAGACCTACATGAATGCACACTTAGATGGGTTTAACCTGAATTTTAAAATACTTATTTTTGCTGAATGGTGTTGGTTTGGAGTTAGTGGAAGGCAAATATGCAGTAAATCAGAATTAGGAAAGGACCTATTCCACTTCCACTCTAAAACTTAGAAAAAACAGCACCTGAGTCTTGAATATTCAGTGGTATTCTTGATTGCGTGGAGAGCCTCAGTTTAATTATACACGTCAAGAATAATATCAAAATAGTTTTGTGCTTATGCAAGCTATTTCTACAGTGCTATAAACCTGCAAAGATGGTCATTCCTGCAGAAGTCTTTGTCTGTATAGGCCTGGCTTTTGTCTCCAGAGATGTATCTGTGTTCCCACAGTTTCCTTCAAGAAGAGAGAAAACATCCATCTGCTATGATATTTAGTGAATAATCTTTGTTCTAAAAATATTTGCAGCTTTGTGCTTAAAAATGGAATATCACTTTAAAAAGCAACTTGCTGGCATACACACTGACTGACTTCACTGAAACAATAAACTGATTAGCTAATCCTGGCAAACTTCATATTGTTTTCTGAGAATTTACTCATACACATTGTTAGGTTGGAACTTGTTTAATGACTGCTAGGTAAATTATGGAGGATTTATTTGTTGTTTTGATAAAATTAACTATGCTAAGTAACTTTTCCTTTTTTCGTTTTAAATACAAATAATTCATTTTAAATTACTCTTTTTATCTCAACAAACTGCAAAGTTGCATGAGGTGTGGACTTGATCCTGTTCTCATTAAAAGTCTAGTGAATGTGACTGCAAAACTTTGCCTGCACCCTACAGGAAGAGGGTGATTGAAAGATGTGCTTTATCTCTGCCCTCTGATCCCATGTTTCACAATTAACTGAAAGCCACGTCTTTGTCTTCTGTGATTCCTTACTCCAAAAGTAATTTTGGGTGTCCTGAATAATACCACTAAGCTATTTCACTTGATTCACTAAGCAAAGTTTACAGTTACAAGTGTAATTCCAATTTTCCATTGTGTGGCAGTTTAAAAATCACCTAAAAATGCAAGTGTGAACTCTATTTTAAAACTTTTTTGTTATGAAACTGGTTTGTTTATATGAAGAAAATAAAGCAAAGTAATATAAGGATGATTAAATTACATATAAGGATGATTAAATTACATATAAGTAATATAAGGATGATTAAATTACAAAGCATCCATCCAGTTTGCTATTTCTAATAATGGGACAAATGACTCAGTTTAGTGTACCCAGTACTCACCTGAGGTGACTTTATTTGGGTCAAGTACATTTTTCTCAACTTTTTTTAAGCTTATGTTGTGTTTCAACTTCTTCTTGACTGATACATATTGTCTATAACAGGAAACTTAAGGCCTGGTCTGTTCCCAGAAGTTTTGATGACAGATCTGTGTTTGCTTCCATAACTCTCATTTGTGAAGGTCTAGAAAAGAAAGAGTTGGTGATGTCCAGTCAGCTCTTGAAAGAAAAAAAAATGCAATACAAATAAAGCAGTATAGGAACAAATCTTCTAAATAGCAAGAAGAAAACACTTGCACCATCCAGAAATAGAAAGCCCCTTTCTCCTGCTCTTCTCCGATCTCTGCCCCAAGTTGTTTCACATGTATTGAAATCAGATTTTTCCACATAACATACTATGTTCTTAAATTTTTTGTTTACATTTTATTCCAGTTCTTTTTTGGAGTATGGGACTCTTCACTATACAAATTAAGGCTCTCTGTTAAAAATCTTTATTTTGCAGATGACAAGCCTGAGTGATATCACTATTACAAGAATAAAACTGAAAGCTGTGACTCTGTAATGTAAGAAAGTACGAAGATGACATAAACAGATATAAAAGTGAATCTTTCCAGTTAAATTTATTAGATCTGTTAATGTACAAGTCTAATTTGGACTTGTGACCTTCTGCATGTTAATATCATCAGGGGAACTACAATGTGAGCCATTCAAACCAAGTCATAGCGGTTCAATTATGAAACTCTTCATATGTTCCTGTTTCACAAAACAATTCCGTCTTCTGTATTCTGGAGGACAGGCATGACCTTTGTCATTATGATGTTAGCATTTTTCATTGAGATGTATCCATTTGTCAATAACACTCAGAAATTAACTCTGGCCTTTAAAAATTCCTTGTAAAGAGAGAAAACATAGTAAGTTTTTTTGTTACTGGATGCTCAAATACAAATATTGAGTGCTGAAGACTGAAAATAATTTTTAAATTAACACATCTCAACAATGCTTACACAGTTTAGGGTAAGAATATAACAAGCTCTTGGAGATAATACAGCTTCATTTGTGGAGTAGCTATGCTTGAAGCATTAAGTCTAGAAAAGCAGACTAGCTAATGTACCAGTCTTTCAACTTTTGAATTTAAAAAGCTGTGTTAATCCAAAGTGAAGAAAAATTGAAAATAATGTAACAAGCTTTCATGCACGTTCAACTTTTTAGACCAGTCACAGACAAACTGTTTCCATAATTTGGCTTAATATCTTTGGATGCACAGAAAAAGCTGAAAGAAGAGACATGTCACACATTGAGACAAGGGCTTATTGGTGGAGTTGAGTAAATACTTATCAGATTATGTCTGATTACATTTACCTGCTTCATGAGTATAGCCCTCATTTGGATTGTCCTAAAAAGCAGTAATTCAAATTAAAATCCTTTTTTCAGAAGCTCATATGAGGGTAGTAACCTAATATTCTCCAATATAACTGTGTTATACTTACTTATGTTAATTAAATGCTACAAGGAACTCCTAAAGCCCTTTTTCTCTTGCAGATTCAGAAAGTTCAGGTATGGCACTGGTGGAAGGTTAGATCTACATTAATTCCCTGAATTATCATGGGTTTAAAAAAAAAAATTCCTACTACATATATCTGTGTAGGGGGATAAGAATATAAAAATGACTCAAATACAGGGACTATGCTGATAATCTTAATTTCAATGGCAGTAGAGCAGAAATATATATATTTCCAATCTTCTTTCAGAGATCTTTAGGACAGTGGGTTGGAACAGAATGTGCAAGAGGAGGATTTGGGTTTTGTTTGTACGTACATAGAAAGATCGAGCCAAAGAGCTGTAGCACGTACCAACATATCCATTATTCGTGATGTGGCAAATTCAATATAAATGTCATCTTTCTTTTACATGGTATAAAGAAAAGATTGCTGAAGTTTCTTTAGAAAGAAAGAAGGAAAACTTCTGTGGAAGAAGAAAAATGCTTAATGATCTAGCTAAACAGCTAATGTATTAGCTGAGATTAATAACTAGAGTGAAATGTCTTCTTGTTGGGCCACTGTCAAAATGGTGATAAATATGAAAGCAGCTCGGAATGATAATCAATATTATTGTTAATTCTTCCCGAAGCACTGTCTCCTAAAATCTCTCCAATCTGATTCTGCCAGGTTCTTTCCTGATTATAATTGTTGTCTGTCGTAACTTGCATATTTTAATGAAGAATATTTCATTAAGCGGTATCACAATCGTACATTCAACATATTGTGTTATTTGTTGGTAGTATAGCAACATTTCAATGAGAAGTAGAAAATATTTTGTCATCCAGATTAGTGAACTGTTCATGGAATGTTTTAAAAAAAAAAAAGTGCTGATATGACACATCTTGCAAGCCTCATATTAGAAGTTTAAAGTAAAAAACACTGCAGGATTAGCATGCCATTATTATTATGAAATTACAACCTAGGAGATAAATTTTACATGCTTTTTTAATTTCACAGAATTTCCATCTTACTTTATCATTGATAGTTGGTAGATAAAGCCGGTTTTCTTAAAAATATTCAGATAAATTTCATTTTATTTTTCACTTCATGCTTGGAATATTATTTTTTCTTTTTTTTTTCCTAAGAAGGAAAGATTGTGATTTTATTCACCAGTCGCTATTTGCTGGCAGGTAGCACAGCACTGGAGGAGATAACCATCTAGTCTTATATCCCGCAGATCATCTCCAGAGCTCAAAGCGGTGAGGCAGAAAGTGGAAGAGACTTGTTGAAAGATAATACTCTGTAGCAGCAGTAGAACCCACATATAAAATAACCTTTCTGAAGTAAATGTTATTTCTGCCATGGAGCTCACAAAGTCATTGGTTTTTAACTTTGTTTTTGGATTTTTTGTGCTGTGTGGTGTTGGTTTTGTTGGAGAGTATTTTGTATTTTTGTACAGGTTTTGTGGTCTAAATATTATAATTTAGAAAGATAGTCATATCTTATTTAAATATTCTGAAGGATGGAGTGTTTACCACAATGTTAACAACTTGTTCAACGATTAACTGCCTAGCATAAAAACTTTGCACATTTTCTTCACATTTTATTTTTGTCACTGAAGCTTTCAACCACAGATCTTGCTCTCTGACAAATAAAGTAACTAAGAACAGATAGGTTTGCTTTTCTTTATGTAGTTTCTCCTCAAACTGGAATGCTAACCAGAGGATTGTCTGGTTTGAAATGTGTTGGTACTAAAGTAGGTCTTTAACACATCCTGCCATAGCTTTGCTCCTCTATTTAAAAATCTCAGAAAAGTCTAGATGTTCACTGTCGCTTGCTACTGTGGGGCTAGAGGTCTCCTTCAAAGTGTTTGACGCTATTTCAAAGCTTTGGACAACACAGCTATAAGTTGGAATGGTCAGTGAAGTGCAGTGTAATTTATTGTAGCATATGGTACAAATGAGGAGCAGAGTAGGGATGAAAAATTCTGCAAAGCTACATGTGCTCGGTTGCTAGCTTGGGGTAAAAGCTTTAGCCAATAAAGACAAATTATTGTGTTCTGTATCTTCAGATTAGAAAATAAGAACCACATTATTCAGCTTTAAAATGATTTAGATTCTTGTCTCGGGGGCATTTTAATTTCCTTTCTTTTTACCCAGATACTTTTAATGTTTGTTCAAGCTGAGACCATAAAGTGTTCATAATCTTCTAACCCCACAGTCCATTTTAACATACTTAGTTCCACTGTTTTAATTCCATTTGGCTTTCAATTTGGGATAAAATTTATAAACACTGTATTTCAGAATGTAGAAGTGAGACACCAAGATCAGCCTTTGTGTTAGGGGGAGATTTATTTTGGTTTCAGTTCCCTCTTGGCAACAAACAGAGCAGAACAAAAACTAGAGGGAGCTGTTGTACACAAAGAATTCACAAATATTCTCCATTATCGTTAATTCTGAAATAAATTAGAAAAATACTATTTTCATGGGGGCGGGCGGAGGGAGGGGACAAACCAACAACAACCAAACCTGTCCAAAATATCTAGTAACAGCACAGAGGGGAGGAGAGATAATTAAGGCAGAAATATGGATTACCTGGTCTAATAGAGGCACATGTATTACCTATATCAGGGAGAAAGAGTGGGAAGCAAATGTGAGAACAAGTGAAAGACTGAATTCATCTGTGCTGTGGTTTAAGGATATAAATGGATATATTTTCATTTGATTAGCAATGCATAAAACACTCTCATTTCACTTTTGAAGCAGCAGAACAAGTGCCTAGACAAATACTATCCATTGGAAATTAAAAATACTGAAGCTTTGTTTGATAAAGGAATGATAAAGCAGTAGATAGCTCCATTCATTGTGAGGTTACTAAATTAGCTCAATAACTAGAAGAAAGCTTATTTAATAAACAGAAATATTTCTTCTGGAAATAAGTATTAAACAATGCAAACAACCTGAATCCTCACCAAATAGTTTCAAAGTCAGATAAATAGAAATATCTGGAGGGTAAACTTTGTTTTGTGAAAAGCTGCATGATGTAAAAGAATTACCATGTAGTATAATACATGAAAAATGTACAAGGCAAATATATTTGTTGGCACAAAAGTCCTCTGGCATATTGAAGTAAAACTTCCACATATTTTAGGGGTTATCTGGTAAAACTCTTGTGAAATTTACCAGTCATCAGATCACTCTGGACCACTGTCTGTCATTCTGTTCTAATCGTAAAACAACTGAATTTGCTCAGTTCGCCGCCCTTTCCTGTGAAATACTGAGCAAACATGATGATGTATGTTGACACAGTCTTTCAGGAAAAACAAGGCTTGAACTAGCAGACCCTCAGCCGAGGGGAGTTTGCCTGGTTGTTTCTCTAGAACCAAGTTCACTTACACTAGAATGCTTCCTCAGAGATCTTAGTCCATGTAACTTCACCAAAAACAGCATATGCAAATACTTCTTTACTTTTCATGTGAGAATCTATCTTCATCAATGCAAAATTGACTTCATAGAGATTAGTGGTCTCATTATGGACTTTTTATTTTAATTAAAAATGTAAAATTATAATCTTTGAGTATCCATGCATTAAATATCAAAAATCTGTTGATCTTGAGTATGTACACACACCAACAAAATTGCTGTGTATCCCTTCCTTGTCTGTGAGGTGCACAGGGCTGAAAAAATATTCCCAGTTAACCCCTTTAAATAAATAATTGGTATTTAGCAAAGAATTCGCATTATGAATTAAGTTTTCCTCAATATGCTGTTCTGCTCTAGACAGATGGCTTTAGTCTGTCCTGCACCTCAATGAACACCAGCAACACCACTTTACCTGGGAATCACCCAAATCATAGAATGGTTTAGGCTGGAAGGGACCTTAAAGCTCATCCAGTCCCAACCCCCCTGCCAGCAGCAGGGACACCTTCCACTAGACCAGGTTGCTCAAAGCCTCATCCAACCTGGCCTTCAACACTTCCAGGGAGGGAGTATTCACAACTTCTTTGGGCAACCTGTTCCAGAGAAAATGAATTGTATTTTCCAATGAAAATGAATTTAAACACAACTAAGGGACTGAAGAGTGCCAAGGAAAAACTTCTAGGTAAATAGTTGTCTGAGGTTCACTTTGGTAATTAATTGATTGCCACTCAAAGGCAAAAACAAAAACCAAAACCAAACAAACCAAACACCCTCAGAAAGCAAACCTTATCAAGTGCAACTTACAGGAGTCGCTTAGAGGACAGAGGGGGCATCTGCAGTAGCATTTTGTTCAGATTTGGGCCTTGTACTTTAGAAACAACTCTACAGTCTTCACTTACTGCAGAGCAGCCTGGGAGAGCACGTACTAAAATGCCTTCTATATGAAACTTTACTGGAAGACAGGCTCCAGCTGGTCATTAGCAGTCATTCATGTGAGCGGTTGAGCAATAGGCAGAAGTAAAACCTCTTAAAATGTATATAATGTGGATGTCATGTCCTTGACTTCAACTCCTACTCTGTAACTCTACTTCTGTCAGGCTGCATTACTGCCTGGTGAAGATGCAACCCAGAGTTACCCAGAGACCAGTCTAAGATGGTACAATGAACTTCCAGAAAAGCAGGGCCAGTCATGAACCCTTTTCTGACCTCCTTACCAACACTGGGGTGGTCTTTTTGACTTGCTCTTCTCTACTATGAATCTGTATCACAATAGGTTTTGGACAGGGGGAAAAAAATCAAAACACTGTTGTATGTAATTCTCTTGCTGGAAATATGATGGAAAAAACCCCCATCCTGAATCAGAAATCATAACTGTATTATTTTGTTCACCTAATACACTGATGATGGCAGTATAACAACCAAAACAGCAGTGAGGTTGGTAATTGAGCAGTGTATTCAAACTGCTACACATCAAAACCCGAATAGAACTATTACAAAAGCAATGTCACTTAAAAGAGAAAGTGTATGGGAGAGGCACGCACACCCAGCCAAAACATTCACCCATTGCATGTTTTAATGTTTGCCAAGTTCGAGTAAGATTGCTTTGCTTCGTAGAACAGGAAAGCCTGAATCCAGCCAAGTCAAAGTAGTATTTTCTGCATTTGCCAATAGAATGCACGTTAGGGAATGACTCTGACCTAAATGTAATGACCTGATTTGAGAACAGACTCAACCACATAAGAGAGTGTTTACTCTATAGACTTAATTTCATATTGTAGAAGACACAGTTTTTCCACATCTGAAACAAGGCGACTCATGCCTTTTAGCCCTCTCTGGGAACTGCATTCATGCTCTCTCCCATAACACAGGAGAGTGCAGAGTAACATCCCAATCCCGTCTCTTTACTAAATAGTTTAATATGTAGTCTGCTTTCTCAGGATGTAGAAGAACTGGGTTTGCTTCCCCTTCATGTGAACGCTCTGGCCACTAAGCTGTTGTCTCTAGAGGGGAGGTTCTTGAGTTTTCCTACCTAGAGTGTTCACTTTGCATGGAGTGTAAGCAAATACTGCTAGGGAGGAAGTCAATGTGGTTGTAATCCAGCTGTTGGGGACTGGCAAAGTAGTGCAGGGATCTAAGTTTCAGCAGATCGGAACTAAGGTTTCCTCCCCCTTTTCCTTCCTCAGTGAAATTTCCTCCCTGAAACTCCATTACCCAGATGTGTAGGCTAAGAGAATATGTCATGTCTGTAGTTCTTGAGAGGGTTTAGGCAAAAGTGAGAAATCTAGCTGTCCTGAATGCTGAAGATACAGCTGGGCATGGTCAGTATTGTTTAGCTCTCCTGGGAACTTCACTGGACGATTTAACCCTTCTTGGCTTTTATTCTCTGGATTGCTAGCTGGTAAATAAATAAATAAAACACTGATTTCCCAAAGAACTCCTTGTGTTAATATACTTCGACCATTTTTCTAATGTCTGAAGTCTATCACACAACTTTCAAGGGTACTTTGGATTAAGATGAGTTCAATGGAACTAACAAATAATGTTTTGGAAAACAGATTAACCTCTGCTATGAGCTATGTCTGTTTTGAGAAATATCATACTCTGATGAGAGACGCAGCACTAAGTTTTCATGTTTAATGCATTTTAACTCTGAGAACCTCCGTATGGTGATGACAGCAAATGGAAAACAGACTATGAACAGCAATAAGCACAGATATCCTGATCCCAGCAGATTAAAAGATATTTGGAAAATAGCACAATGATTGCAGCAGCAGACTCTGCATTCTCATGGTGTTCTTAGGAAAGCAGGTATCTGGTGAGATATGAAGATCAGCCATGGTGAACTGTAGCTGATCATCCTACAGGTGGATGAAACAACTGGAAGTCTTGGCTGAGGGGGAAGTGATTTACTTTGCAACTCATCTTCTTTACAGCCATTTGACTTTGGAATGGGGTCAACTTCTATTCGTTGGGCTCATACATGTAATTTCTGTGGTCCCTTCCACCCCCACCATTCTGTGATTCTAGCACTGACAGAGGATTTCCCTAGATTTTTCTATAGGAGAAGACCAGAGGATTTCCCTGGTTTATTTTGAATATCTAAGAAATCTGTTTTTTCTGTAACTTCTAGCCTATGATACATAGTAAAGTGGTGGCTGGGAAGGCTTGCACAAAATGTCTATTAAGGAAAAATTTGAGCTGTGGTAGCCCCCTCCATCCTGACTTGTTTTCAGTGAAACTCAAGACCAAACAAAAAACTTGCTTTTCCCTTAAAGGCAGGCAAGTATTAACATAGCTATCATCATTTGTCTTTGCCACCTGTAAAACTCAAGACAAGTTTCTGGTGTGCATTGTTCTGTGAAAAAAAAAAAATAGGAACGTTTTTTTGTAATCTAGTTTTTAAAAAGAACTAATCCTTATGTGGTCATAGCAAGTGTTTTTTATGTCAGTTAAGCCTTGCCCCAGCTTTTGTATTATGGATGAACAATTGTATAAGGTAGAACACTCAAAATAATTAAGTTTCCATTAGTGTGTGACAGCTGCTGGCTATGGATGACTGAAAGTTTCTTAATACCTCATAAATAGTAGAATATTTGAGTTACTAGTGTCTTATACTAAGAACAAGTTCAAGCAAAAACAAAACCAAGCTGCTTTTGCTGATCAGGGAGACCTCATCCCATAATGCAGATATTCTGAGCTGCAGTTCTGGTCCACAGGACAGTGAACAAATGTAGAGTGGATAACAGAAAGATAATGTAGGCAGCTCTGCATCACTGTTGCTTTATTGCGATCTCTTGGACTTACTGATGCTAATCCAGCCATTATATAAGTACTTTTCTAACATGTAACATACGATGGCTTCTTGCCTTAATAAGGGGTTTAGGTGAGCTTTGTATTTCCCTCATTCCGCTGTGGAAGCGTAGTACGGCTTTGTCAGGAGCCCAAATCTGACCCACACTTGAGAAACTGAAAGGTGCAGTGGGTGTAGACACGGCTGGGAAATGTAATAGTTTAATTTTCCTTAAATTTGTTCTCATGGCTTTTAAATTGTTTTTCTTTTGGATTTTTAGTTAGGTGCTCTAAAATGGAACCTTTGGCATCGCCAGTTCTGTATAACCCCAATTTACTTACCTCTCCGATGACTGCTATGTTTGGCCACAGTGTGTCATAACTACCTGTAGCAAAGACAGAACTTTGGTTTTCCCCGCTCTGTTTTTCCCTTGTGTAGTGTTTTGGTTTCTTTTTAGCCTGTTCTCTGTTCTACTTCTGTTGTCTCAGATGTGCCTAAGGAATAAAACATATTATTTGGCTGGAATAAGAGAGATTTTTTTGTGTTGTGCACCTGGATGATATGATCTCATGTCTGAGTGTTCACAATCTGTATTTTTTATGAGGTATGTCATGTGATAAAAGAGTCAATTCACTGAATTACTAAGCTCACCACTGATGGGAATAATTATCTGACCTGGTAATGCAATAATCTTGGTAAATATAAATAACAAACACTGAAATGGTTTAATGGAGCTTAGTGTTGTGTTTAAGGATGCCCACTGCTAACCCCAGAGTTAAAAATCTATAAAATGTGCAAGCTAATGCTTTTCATGGCATTTTCTGTTCTCCTTACCTTACTTATGAGGAAAAGTCATCTTGAACTATAAAAATTTCTTTTATTTGTTTTCTAATTATTCTCATGCCAAAGCATTGCAGAAATGCTGCCATCAGTGCAAGTGCTCTTGCTGTGCAACTGCACAGTGATCTTGACAATCAGTCTGTCTGCACAGCTATTTGGGTTTTTTTGGTTTGGTTTTCCTATTTTAATGCCGTCATCATTAGTTTGATCAAGTGGAATGACCAGAGCCATTAGATTCACCTGCTTCAGCACTCTCCCAAGGAAAAAGGAATCTCTGATTAATATCAACATCACATATCAGCCTCTGTCTTCCACGAATACTGGGTATAGGGGAATAAAGGGGAAAAAGGGAGCAGTGGCAGAGTGTGTACCAGCAAGACATAAAGCTTGCTGTCAGCGTGGCCTATAAAGCTGAAGTATTATGTGCCAGAATCTGAAGCACTGTCCTGCCAACTGTAATAGGTGTAAAGACTCCTTCTGCTTCTAGCCTGTTAAACTTCCCCCAAGAGCTACTCGACCAGCCCAGATAACACATGAGCAGAAACTGAGTGCCACACAAAATCACTGTTTGACACTGAGAATTTGCACAGTGTACAAACATACACATCCTGTAGTACTGTGGCTCTGAAACCAGAGTTAAGCTTTAGTGTTCAGTTACTAGAAAAACTATTGTAAAAGTCAAAAGTCACTGTTTCCACTAAAAATCAGGAAGCTAAAATACTGCTCATTTTCAAAACAAACCAAATCCTCGTAGTTTTGGTCTTACAGACATATATTTGTATACTGGATAGTTTATCTAGGCTTTGGATCTTGGCTGGAGCTCACAGCGCTACCCCCAGAAAAAGTGAATCAAATAAACTTTTTCACACTGGTTCTTTATTTGAATTTATGCTGCAAAGTTTGTCCTTGTAGCATTTAGTTAGTAGTCTAGCTTGGTCAGAACCAAGTTGTTTCTGAAGTTAATAGAAACACTTAAATTTGATCCTTGAAAGTCTTCAAGAAATGCTAATTTCTGCAACCTTTATTTACTTACAAAACTCTTTTCTGCCAGAAATTGTGCTGTTGGACCCAGGTTGCAAATCCCTTACAGATCAACAGTTGTTTGCAGAGTAAACAACTACAACGAAATTGCAGGTAATAGTTCTGTATACCTTCTCAAAAATATAAGTAATAGATTCACAGTCTTGCCCATAAATATTATAGTTTGCACCTGCTTGAGTGAGTAGACTGGCCTGACAAATAAACCATTTTAATTTACATACTGGAGACAGATTGTGTAGTGTGCTGCTCCTAGCCCCTACAATGCTCCATTTTCCCTCCTCCCCTTTAGGCTTTTAAATTATTGACAATAAGATAGCAGCTGCAAACAGATACACTTATTTCAGTATAGCAATATCATCCTCTCGCATTCTTTCTGGATGTTTCCTTTATTGCTTTAGTTTTCCCATTTTAGTTAGTTTAAAAATCTATTAAAATGTAACAAGTCAGTGAAGGGACTGTATAAACAGCTCTGCAGAGTTCTAAATATACTTTCCGTGACTTCATATCAAACTGGCCCAATCTGCAAATCAACAGATGATTTAACTGCCATCTTTACAAATTTCATCTTGGCTCTAAAATTCATAATGTGATCTCTCTGCCTCTTACATAATTACCAGTAATAAAGACTAGCATTCAGAATTTAGCTGAGAATTATTCTGATGATGCATGAAGCAGAAGAGGCTCCAGATGCTCTCTTGAATAGCTATCGCTGCTTAGTAAGCAATTAGGACTAGTCACAGTCTTTTACTGTATTTAAACTGCAAGTGGGCTACTGGGGCCTAATCCTTATAGAGGCTTGTAAGTGTTACTGGATTGTAAATAATATTTTAAAGCTAGGAGCAGGAAATCTACTTGTGATAGTGCAGTAAGCAGATATGACTAAGGATCCATTTGAAATACATATGTTAAAGTACTGGAATATTATTAAGCGCTGCATAAAATAAAATGCTGTTCTGTACAGAACAAAGATGCTGATGGAAAGGTCACCGTGTGACTTTCTGTTGCATCTTGCAAATGCTACAATGAAAGATAATGAAATAAAAGTCACATAATTTCGAAACAGCCGTCTTAAAAGAGCTACTCTTAGACTTAATATAACCAAGTGGAAATAACTTTTAACATAGGTTGCAGTGGTTCTCTCTTTTGCTTTCTGGCCTACCTGAGACAATGAATTCAGCTTGTATGGCATTTCCCTCAATTACTGAGCACTGCTGATGAACTTGTGTCTTTCCTGTGCTTCATATCTCACACCAGTTGATCAAAACCTGCACACAAGGCAAGTGTATTTCTTTCCTTAGAATTGATTCTATTCAAAGGGAGGGCTGTCTCGATATTGGTGGTAAATTAAAGCTTTGTTTTACTAATTCGAGAACTTGTAGTTGCAAAATTGCCCCCTACCTTAAATAAGCTTCGTCTATTCATTAGCAGGAAATTAGTGGCATCAAGGTCTAATGGAGTATTAGTTTCATAGACAGGAAACTGGGAATCTCATCACAGGAAACTTCAGTAATGTAAGATATTGTCAGAATCCAAAATATACTATAGACAGAATTAATGTTCTTTTCTGAGCAATATCTAGACCCTGATGATTCATCAAGTCTTTATTAAAATAATAAATGGGAACATTCTAGGATTAGTACACTAGCAGATGTGCTCAGCCTCACCACAATAACATGGAGAGCAAGGCTAGGAGTACAGAGACCACTTGAGGATGGACTGAGCTTCCTTTTGGTAAGCTTGCTTAGATTACAGTGTTACAGCTTTATGGGATAATCCTCTTTTTAATCTTTACTCATTTTCACTCTGTTTCTCCTTAGAACAATAAACACGTCCTGGTATTTGTCATTCCAGACTGGATATAAAGATTGTTTTATCAAAATACATTGTTATGCCAACACAATGATTTCTGTAGCTTGGTCTAATTCTAATCATAAAAGCAGTGTGTGTTCTGTGCCAACTATTATTGAAGGCTAAATCTTGTCTTAACATGTCTGAGAATGACATTACAAGGTAAGTACAATAACTGGATGACTCAGTATATGCAGAACAAAACCATGTTCCTGCCTATAGGGGAGGGAGTGGAAGAGGGAGAAGGTACCCATCAGACATTTTCCCGATGGTTGTTTGAACCATACAGAAATAGTTTGGCTGCTTTGTGGTTTCCTATCCTGATTTCATCTGTACAAATCACAGGATTGGTTTACTTTGGGGATTTTAATGTTGCAAATACCAAAGCACCATCTTTCTAATTGAAAAATCTGGTCACCTTAGTGCACCTCTAGCTTGTCCTCTGTTTGGAGCTGCATGTTAAAGAGGGAATCCATTTCTCTGTGCTTAAAGATTTATTTGCTACCCAGGATACCAACTTGCCTTCTGAACACATCCAGACACTTAATCACTTGTATTCAACTAAACTGGAAACAAAGGAGAGGTAAAGTGAGAGAAAGGTACAGCAGTGTGGTCCAAGGAGCAGCATTAAAATTTCTGGAGATCATATTCTGACTAGCCTGTAAAAACAGATGTGTTCCACGCACCAGAGGAGATAATGTGAGCTATATTCACAGCAAAACTAGGGAGATAAATCAGAAGTGCTAAGAGCAAAACTCATAGACTATTGAGCACAATGCAGTCCTTAAGAAGGTTCCATGACAACATTTTTTTCTGAAAGAATCAAAGATATCTAAGAAGATGTCAAAGTAAAAGTTTCTTACATGCAAAAAATATATTCTGAGAATGTATTTCAAAAATGAATATCACAAATAATCAAAGGAATCAAGAAAGCAGATAACAAACTGTTGGTTAGCAACCATCTTGAACTACTCTGGCTGCCCAAACTACTTAGCATCTGTTAAAGAAAATAAAGAAATCAACCTTGTTACAGCCTGTACAAGCAAAAGAGATGAATAGCCAACTTGGTTGTTTTGATATAAAAAAATATTATACAGACTTTCCAATAATTCAGAAGAGTATCAGAAAGAGATTTTTATAGAAAAATAAAGCTGTTTATTTTCAAAGAGAGGGAAAACTATGATTTTTAAAATAAGCTGACACCAGATCATTAATTGCATACCTGCACTCCCGCTCCGGGGAAGACACGACGTATTCCTCTTTCGTTTTATACAGTGATCACATGCAAACTGTAAGAGTATCTCCAACACCACAACCGAGGCAAGATTTGCTCCCAAGATTTGTCACAAAAACCTCATAATGCACTGTCATACTTTTGCTGCTCTCAAGCAATCAACCACAATGTCACTCTGTAAAAAGCCAAAGTAACATTGAAAATATGTCAGCTAAATGGTAACAGACAAACAAAATCTCTCTCTATATGGCTTAAATTGGCTGTTTGATGGCAACGTCAGGAAATGAAACAAGGATCAAGAGAGATGGGAAGAATGACCTTATACTTTAGTTTTTATAACCCAATGGGAAGATAGCATGGACAAAATTCCCCTGATCCTAATCACGTCCTACATCTTTAATAACAGAATAAAGATTTGGTGTTTCCTGTGGCACTGTTATTTACATACAAAAATTAATGATGATTTTATAGAATTAGAAAGAGAAAGGAAGGACCTGTTTCCACAAAACAAAAATCATCCCGGCTGATTGTAAATGTATGCTATTTAGTAGCTATGTTGAAAATACATAACGCTACTTCTGCAGGTCATCAGCTTCCATGTCTGTATGAAAAATGCAATCAGAGTTGTACTCGGTATAGCAACTGGTGCCTGATCGTATTACTCCTTGTAAAACAGGTTCTTTGAAGGTTGGCCTCACTTGCAAGGAATAAAGTAAGAGAAGAGGTGAAGAAGGAAAAGGGAGGGGAAAATAGGCAGTTGGAGGCTGAATGGTTATTTAAGAAGAAAAAAGGGCAAGAGACACTGAAGCCAGAAGCTCCGATTCTCTCCTTGAGACACCCTGTTTACGTAGGCATTTTCAGTGACTTCATATTTTAAGAACTGTGACACGTCAACGCTTGAGAATATTTTCCATATCAGATAGCCTAAGTCAACCTGCTAAAATTATTCCCCAAGGGTCAAATTCAGTCTTGTTGCATCACTGGAAGTCTGCTGAAGTTAGTCCGTATGCTGGTATTAGTGAAAGGGGGAAAACAGCTTGGAAAAAAGAAATGTTTTCCATTTTTTCTCTTTTTGAAGCTGATGCTGAAGACTGTCTGGAATTAAAGAACTGTCCATGTTTAGGCCACATCCTGCAAGATATATTAAAGCACAATTTGATTCTAGTCTTGTTAAAATCAAGTGGTTTGTGGGATTAAGGTCTGTATTTAGGATTTAATAACCTATCATAAAAATTTATACAATTCTCTTAATATCAGAATTATACAGACAATACCATGCTTATAGTACTGGGTGTGAATTTATTTCCATCAGTAAGACAGAACAAGAGCTAGGTCTGTCAGTTGCCTAGGGACCTAAATAACACTTTGTTTCTATAGTTTTTTCTTATTTATTCATTGTATTATCTCTTACAAGCACAAAGCCTGCACTCCTGTATGTGTATCAGTGTTGTACATACTGGTGTCAGCAAAACTACTCACAGAACTCCAGAAAATACAACAGATGAGAACACAGATCATAGGGGTCATTTTCTCTCCCTCAAATTATGGTGGACTACTAAAGAAAGAGTTCTGCACGTCAAACAATGAAAATGTGTACTGAAAGAAATTAAAACCCTCTCTGTAATGTATCGCTGTCTAAAAACTGCATGTGTGTGAGAGCTTAGCCTGGTCCTTAAATGCCCAAAAATGAATATCCAGAAGTTTCTCCTTTATTTCTGCAATGGATTGGTGAGATGAGCAAGAGGATGCTGTATCTGGTTTTCATCTCTTTTGTTAAAGATGTGGAAATGCTAAAAAGAGTTCAAAGAAAGGCCACAAAAATGATCCAGGTCCTGGAAAACAAGCACTAATGGTGAAAGATTTAAGGAGCTTAACTTATTCAGCTTAGTTGAAAAGAAGGTTAAGAGGCGACTTGATCACTGTGTATACCTACACACACCTTTAACAAGCACCTGATAGTGAATGGCTTTGCCACAATCCTGACAAAAGCAGAACAAGATTTACTGCCTGCAAAGTTGGCAGGCAAGTTTGAAAACAACCACAATCACACAATTACCTAGAAATGAGGATAATAGAGCAGTGGAACAGTTTACCAAGTGATGAACTCACCATCACCTGAAATATTCAGTTAGTGATCTACTTAAAAATACTATTTCACCCAGCTTCTGGGATAAATCGCATGATCCATGAACGTCAGGAGACTGATTGGGCTGGATGGTTTTCATAGTCCTTCTTCATCTTAGATCATGTGAATCTATGAGTTTTCCTCTTCATCCATGGATGTCATAGGGACAATGAAATTGCCAGCACGGCAGTCAATAGGCTTGTAACACTTGCAGCTTGGTATCACCACAGTTCAAATCTCTCGTTTCAGGGTATCATCTGTTCAGCCATGGGACCAAGGAAGATTGACCCTGGCCCTAACTCTTCAGTAGATGATTGGCAAAACTTATTTTTAGGACCATATGCCTTATTTTAAACTGTTAGAGACTGGCTAAAAAGGAAGGGGTTGGCCCAGGATGGACTGATAGAGAAGTAGCGAATAAGTATTTTGTTCTTCTTTTGCTTCTGTGTGTGTGTGGCTTTGCTTCATGTTTCTATTAAACTGGTTTAAACTGCCTTTATCTTGACCCACGAGTTGTTGGGGGGTTTTTTGTTTGTTTGTTTGGTTGTTTTTTTAAAATTTTATTTTCTCCCCTCCCCATCCTGCTGAGGACTGGGTGACTGAGCAGCTTTCTGGGCATTGGGCATCCACCCAAGGTTAACCCACCACATACAGCACAAGAAATATCAGACCAACTCATCTTTTTTGATGTCTGGCTAATCTTCCCACTTCATATGATTAAGGTTAAACTGATTACCTGATTATTTTTCTTCAGACAGATTATTGTAGAGAAGCCTCATTTTTCCTCAGGGGCAGGGGCATGGTTTGCCAGCTGCGAGCATCAAGGTATTCTCTGCGATAGATATTGCTTGTGTTATTGCTTGCTACTGCTGCTCTCCCAAAACTTATATATGTTTTTTTTGGTAGGTTTTATATATGATTTTCTGAAGAACTGAAATGCTTAAGCCTGATTATACCCATAGCTTAAATACAGGGCTATGTGTAAAACGTGTTGTCTTGCAGCATACTCACAGGGGAACAAAGAAACTTTTGTTCACCTCAGCTTTACGTAACTGGGAATACAGTGGGAGCCACGTTAACCATCACCTGTCCTGCTGCCAAGTTCCTGCGGAGGTTCCTCCACATTAATCACACTGTTTAATCACACCATCTGTTACAACAGCCAGATATGCGGCTGTCCCTCAGGGCTGGGGGGG
>NW_010316773.1:0-4321 GCF_000700745.2 Antrostomus carolinensis | reverse complement strand
CCCTTCCTCTGCTTTCTAGGACTTGGGCAGATTTACCCTTCTAAATTATCCACCTCCATTCATCTCATGAATTTAAAACTTCAGTTTTCTTTCTTGGTAGATGATTGACAATTGAGGTTTCCTATAATGTCCAAGAGTTCTTCTTTGTAAAAGTACTCAAAACTTAATTGGACATAGTACTAATACTTCTGATAGTATACTTCCTCAATGTGTTTATTAAAGCACTGCAGGTTTTTTGTCATCTTGCTGAACAGAAAACAAGGTCTGTGTTCTTTCCATAGGATCTTGATAACAAGCATTTTTTTTGTTTGTCTTAGCTGATGAAAGCCTTTTCTGACAGCACATTTTTGTTAAGATTATTGCTGAGCACTGTCCTGTCTATTCCCAAAGATACGTATATAGTTCCCTTCCATGTTGAGTGAGGTCTGTTCTTAATCCTGCTGTACTGCACGTATGTCTTGCCTTATCCATATTTGAAAAATGTAGGACAATGCAATAATGAATCTTGTCATTGTGGTTTCCCACCAGTGGTAAGCTGTGAATTGTTCCACTGCTTATGAAGAGGTAGTACGGATTCGTTCTTTCCAAGCTTCAAGTCTTTAATTTCAGCTTTGCCAGTGGTTAAATTAGTAGTTAGATCCCTCATACACTGGATGCTGCCTAGCCTGGATAATAAATAGATCTTTGAGATACACAAAAAAGTTAGTTTTCAGCTGCCTTCATTTTTTTGATGAGGAGTTTTTGTCTATGTTTCTAGCAGCAGTCATTTCATCATAACGACTAAGGAATACCAGAAAAATCCCTGCAGACAACACATAGGCCTTTGGCCAGTACATCTAGCACCAGTTTTTAGCTAGCCCAGCTAGCAGCGCAGAATAACCTAGCTCCATTTCAGAGATGCCACAGAGTCTTACACAGTTGCTCTGCTTATGTACTTCCTTCACTGTCTAGACGTTGGCGTCTTAGTAGGCCAGAAGTCCTGAGAGTGGATATTGGATACCTTCAGGTTGTTTCTTGTGCAGACAAGAGACATGTGTGTGTGTGTGCAGTAGATTAAGAAACAAGCTCTAGATGTGCAGCTAGCTTAGCTTTTTGAATCAAAAATTTAATCAGCAGAAGAGTCAGGCTTAATTGCTCTTGCACTTGCCTATTTGCAACAGACCATCAGCTGCTCAGATGTTAGCACGGCCACATCACCAGCTCCCAGGAGGCAGAGCACAGCAAAAAGTTAAGTATCATTTGTTCTTGATGAAATTAATGAGTGCTCCTTGTCATCTCTGTGTTGGTGAGCAGTCCCTCGCAGTACTGTATCAGCAGGACTGTCATAATAAAGCATTGCAGCAAACATAAGTCTTGTTTCAGATAACTTAATATATGCATAGTGATATATTTCATCTGTTTGGTTCATTACAGCTTACATTACATATTGCAAATAGATAAATAACAATCCATTCAGACAGAAATTGTGCAGAGTAAGAACTCATCACAGTTGTTCGGATGGACTAATATATATATGTACACATGTTGCAAATTCTTACTCATTTTTCACTTCTGTGCTATAATTCCCATTCTACCTAAGTGACCGTTTTATATTTGCTTTTATTTTTAGTCCATTGGAAATGTTTTTAAGTATTTTAACCTTTAGAAACTTTTGATTTATTGTCTTTGTGTTATTGTGATGCATGTGCAGATAATAGAAAATAATGTAGAACTTCTAAAGAAGCTTCTGGCTTTTGAGACTACAAGCCCTAAGAATCAGTGACAGGCCAGTTTTTCCAGACTTTCTGCTCACCTTTCAAATGTCTTTTCTTTTGTGGAAGCATAGGTTGGTTAACAGAGAGCAAAACATTCCAGACAGATTGGGTGGGAGAGAATTACAGAAATACTGGATGGAACTATGTAACCTCCAATGTACTCCTTTTTTAGGGACATTATTAAGGTGAAAATATCTTCAGAGACTGTAATTGCCAGTGCAGTCAGCATGGAACAACCAAAGTCTCACAGAAAATTATTTTAGAATATGAGCTTTAAAGAACAAACAACTTTTCCAGCTCTGCAGCAATAGCTGAAGCAGTGAGTTCTGGTTCAGTGATGTGCCATTAGCTCTTAACCTCTATCAGAACAAAATGCAAAATTTCTTGCCCATATATCTGTTTCACACTATTACTGTAAATCTGTGTGAGGTTTTGGGCACCAACTGGTCCTTCTGTACTATCGAATGTCCAATAACTACTGTAATCAGACAGTATTAAAATCATATTGTGTCCAATTGTTTGTGTTGTTGTCCACAGGTTCAGAGGCTATCCCATCTGTGCTCTGCCACTCTTGATGCAGATTAGTAATGAAGTTCTTAGAAGTTATGACCTATTCCCAGTGGTCCTTAATGGAAGAATGATGTTAAGACATTAATGCAAGCATATGGCTTCACAAGCTTGGCAATTAATATTAGTTTGATATAATTACAGAAATAATGTTTCTGAGACTTTTGTGTGAGTGAAATAGGCCAGATGGGGGACAACAGAAGCAATGAAAGAACAATTGGTATACTCAAAGGCTTCAGCTGAAATGAGATTATCCTGGAACAACTTGATTTTAGCCTGCTGCTTTGGATATTTAATAATGTGAATGAAACACCCAGTTACCTCTCCTCTCTTTCCAAGCTTTTTTTTTTTTTTCTTTCCACTAGTTAGGTAAGCTTGGAAAGCTCCAGTAAAAATCAGCTCCAGTAAAAATCTTACAGTAATTATCATCTAAGAGTGCTACATGCTGTACCATGTAACAGATCCCAACTATGTACTGAGCCAGGCACCTCAGTCACAAACACATGTGCCTTGAGTTCGCTAGCCTTGAAGTTCAAGCTAGAAAGAAAGATGCCTTTGCTATGCAGTATACCTCATGCCCCATTAAGTGGAATGTTCCTACATTCACTTGGTATGGTGCTGTAAAAGCATCTGTGTGCCCCAGGTTCTCAGTCCTATGTTACACTCCCCTTAGTGAACAAGTTTGCATAGATCGCTGGGTAAGAGAAGCTGAAACAGGGAGAGGATCCAACCAAAAGCTTGGCATCTCCTAAACAGCTTTCATTTTTTTAGATTCCTTTCTGCTAATTGAATAAACGGTACACTTTTCTCAGTGTGATAGTTTCCCTGGGCTAGCAGCCAACACAGCCATTCACCCACTTCCCCCCACCCCCAGGGGACAGGGGAGAGGACTGGGGGGCGAGGACAAGGAGGCTTGTAGGGTGAGATAAGAACAGTTTATAATAGAGAAAAAAACTTAAAATAATACTAATACTAAAATAGTAGAGATAATGATAACAGTAACAAAATATGCAAGTGAATGACACCCAGTGCCACCACTCACCCCCTTCCTGACCGAGCCCGACCTGTTCCCAGATAACGATCCCGAAGGAGCGACAATCCTGAACCGAAACCACAATCCCTGAAGAGCGAGAGCCCAAGTGAAACCCAGAGAGAGAGAAAAGAGGAAGAGACCCTCACTGATATACTGGACATGACGTGATATGATATGGAATAACCCATTGGCATATCTAACTGTCAATTAAGTTTATTAATTTAAATATTCTTCTCCCACCTTAAATCTTGTGCTTGTGGACTAACAGAACACAAATTCCTTCACTTCCAGTGACAAAAATGTAAACATTGGCATGTCATCAGTATCTCTCTCACAGCCAGTCCCAGGCTGGAAAGCAACACACAACACAATTCCAACTACTGAAGAAGAAACCCAGCTCCGTTTCAGCTAAAAACCAGGACACTCAGCTATCCAGATTATTAATATCTCATCTTTTTCTTGCACAAGAGGGTTTCAGAGTTCCAGAATAGGGTTTTTTGTCACATTGTTATGATCGAACTCAAGTTATAACAGAATTTGTCCAGAAAGTGAAGAATTTGACCACCAATGCATCACCAGTGGCTACAGTGAAGTCATACTATGAATAAAATTGACTCGTATAATTGATTAGGAATCACAGTTTGGACTAACCTCAAGGCTTAAACTAGAGAGAAAGAGAAAAGGGAATAAATTTTCCTACTTCTACAAAAACAAAATTGAAAACAAACAAGTCCCCAACTCCACTGACTCCAGAAAACAAGAAACAATATGGTCTTACACTGTGGAAACAAGGATTACTTCTCTATTCCCTATAGCATCTGCTCCTTTGCTACAGGGCTTCTCAGGCATTGTCCCCAAAAATGTGACAAGGTAACTTACAAAAATGTTGTGGGATTATCAAGCTGCATTTTCTCAAAGCCTCATCCAACCTGGCCTACACTTCCAGGGAGGGGGCAGCCACAGCTTC
>NW_010316772.1:1934-31631 GCF_000700745.2 Antrostomus carolinensis | reverse complement strand
ATGAACAAACAGTTTACTACCTATTACAAGCGCGGCTCCTGGTTACACAGCCGGGGTGAAGCTGGTGCTTGTCCGGCGCTGACCCCAGGCCTGCTGCTACCCGGCGGCAGTGGCTGTGTCTTCCCAAATCTCCCTTCCCACCTTGCCTCTCCCAGGCGTAATTTTTTTTTCCCCATAGTGTTTTCATAATGTTAAAATAACTTTATTTTCTCTCAAGTGTCTCTCGTGTTTTCTTGGCGAATTCACAGCCGCAGCAAAAAGGTGTTTAACTTTTTAAGCAGTGTTTTCAACTACTTCTAAATTACTGTTTTCAAATGTTGATGGGGTTTATGTAGGTTTTTCTCCACTGGTCAGTTTTAACTTATTTTTTTGTAGTGTGTAAAAAACAAAACAAACCCCAAAAAAAACCCACAAAGTTTAAAAAAAACCCTGGACCACTTAGCACCCTGTGTTTCAGTGTGGAGAAAAAGAATAAGAGTTTTGGGATGGAGGGATCTGCAAATACATCTTGACCAAGCCTTTTATTTTATCTGTAATTGTGTTTCACAACGTCCTGTCTGCCCATTATAAAATTGGGAAACCTTGTTTTTGAACAAGTTGTTGAATATTTTGTGTTTTGTAAAGAATTAGCTGTGTAACATTAAAACTTCCTTTGTGGTTGTTTCCCCCCAGTTTTGTAGCCTTTGGCACTTTGAGAATGCTGCTGGAATATGGGTTAATTTACTAACCATGAAGCTAGAAACATAATACATGACCAGAAAGTTTTGTATGAAACCTATGATGAATTCCTTTACAGCTTTATAACTTTGAGGCATTCAAGCATTTCTGGGATCAAAAATAGAGATCATAGGCAACCAGATCAGAGTTCTGTGTCCAGTTTATATTTGGGGAAATAGTGGTTAGCTCTGGTTGGAAGACATACATGTTAGATCTCAGCTTCTGTTATTAACAAGAGGCTGTGAAAACAAGGTGTGTGTATATTACTGATAATAGTAGAAAGAGATGATTTACATCCTTCTCTTTTCCCAGCCCAGCAGTCAATTAAAATGGCTTGTTGCTGTAGAGCATAAATCAGATGAAAATGTAGACAAAAATCTCGGCAGACGTTTCAGAAACTGGAGAAATCAGCAGTTTTCTTAGGTAAAAGACAAACAAAGGAATAGAGATTGATTTCTGCTGGCTTTAGACATGCACACTGTAAGGAAAAATTGATTTTTAGTTGCTTTTTTGTGTTAGTGTTATGTGTCATGTTTAGTAGTGGATATGAACTACATCAAATTATTGGTAGTCAAACAATGTGGTCAAAATTCATCATTGGTACATGATAAAAATGTAAATGGTTTTCTTTGGAGCTCTTCCATGCGGAGCTTCAAACTCGACTTTGCAAGCAAGGACAAGCTGGATACAAAAGTACAAGTATAAAGCTTATGCCTGCAGCCACATCACATCAGATTTAGCACATCTTGTAAACCCTCTCATCAATTATGGTTATTAATTTGGCTGTGATAATCTCTAAGGGAAACTGGGAACCAGCAGATGGCACCCGCTCCTCTTAGCATTTAACCATTTGAGGACTGAAGATCCTGGTCTTCCAGAGCTATGGTATCCCATCTAGAGTCAAAGACTTAAGTCCCAGTTGCTGTGTTCATCACAAACGCCAAACTCTCACAAAAAAAGAGTGAAGAACAGAGCAAAAGTGCAAAGAGTCACATTTTTCTAGCAACTTGGAATTCTGTCCACCTTTCTTCATGCAGGTCCAGGACGCTACCATTTTTCACTTACTCCTACCAGTCTGTTTCCTCTCCTCTGCCTGTGTTGTGAGTTATCATGGTTCAGTTTCAGTCTTAGTCCTTGTTGTTCTTATGTGCTGTATGTCATACCATCTCTAACCCTTTCTCTCCATTTCTGGCCACCCAGGAGGTGCTGAGGGCGGGAGCAGTCCACATGAGGAACAGGCAATACAAAGCATGTTAGTAAGAAACGTGTTAGCTCACAGTTTATAAAGTGGAGATAAGAATGTTGGAAGATTGCCAAGATCAAAAGATTCCTTCAAGTGAACTGAACTGAATTCAGCTTTATCTGCATATTGCAGGAAAGCCCTGCTGTTGTCTCCAGCTACCAAGAGCTCATGGTTTCTAATACTGCAATTCTTGTTTCACTTTTTCCTTTTATTCTGGAAGAATAGTTTTGTCACCACGCTGACCCTCTGCAGGCGTTCTGCTCCAGGCAGGCAGTGCTGTGCTCCGTCAGACACCTGAGAAGTTGTTCCGTGCCACGATACTGACAACAGAAAGTAGTCAAGTAGAGAATGTGATACCTTCACAAACTTGCATGAGCAGTGTTTGTCAGTATTATGAATCATCTTAACCTGAAAATAATGATAGCTTCAAAGTTTTCTCCACTTCAGAAAATCAGATCTCACTTACCAGTGTGAAACATCGTTTGTAACAGTATTTATAAAACTTAAGAGTGTAGGCTGCTAAAAACTTATGAAAAGCTGAAGGTATTTAAGAAAAATTTGACGTATGAGGTGAGATTAGAAGGTGTGTCCACTCAGCCTGAGAACATTTTTCATCTGAATTCCACTTTTGTGGAATTAGAACATCAAGTACTGCTATCCCATTGTACCATAAGGGAGAAAAAGTGAAAAGCACATAGAAGGATTGATACTTTTTTGTTAAAAAGCTTTGGGATACCTGTGTTTCATTCATATTTTCAAGTATTACATGAAAATACTGACACATTAAGGGGTGGGGGGGAACAAACAACAACCCAATGTTTGTTCCATATGATATGTAACATAAAGGATTTCTTTCCTTATTTTGGCCTCAGAAAATCAGGAACAAGCAGAACGTTGCCAAGATCATCACTGTTTTATACTGCCCTACAGACTTCTCCATGCTAGTTTGAAGTTATCCTTGATAAATTAATAAATCTGCATCTAAAAGGTGTTTGCCATTCTCAGGAATTGCCATTTCTGTCATTCAGCATCTTTGGGAACAACATCTTTGAGGTTGAAGGCACCTTGGGATTGCTTCCCACAAAGATGACTTGTGATGGTTGCTTTGCAACTCATGGGTCTGGTTCCAGTCCTGGGCTGTGAATGTGCTGACATTTTCCACGTTCCAAACCAAAAGTGATGGTGGAAGTAAGCCTAGGTGGTTCTCTACAGAGGAGATTTTTGTTAATTATTTTGAGATCCTTGAAACTTAAGTGATCTGTAAGTAATACAGTGTATCTTCACTGAATATGTTACGAACCAACCATTAACAACAGTAACAAAAAATACCGTTCAGGTAACATTGCCACTACAGTACTGATGCTACTGGGGGGGGACCATGGAAAAAACACATTCAGCTAACCTGGGATAAATTCTGTAGTCCAGGTGCAATGAATATAAAAAGAAATTAGCAAACTTATCTTATTCAAAAATAGAAGGAAAAAAATGCAATTTTTAAAAATTTGGTTTAAAATTACACATACGTTGTTGTGTTTAAAAATAAAGTTTTAAAAATGTTAATTGTTCCAGACCCTAACAAAGGGAAAGAAATTATTAATTGCAATATGTAGAGCTCAGTCAGGATCCCCTTTGTGTTTTGTAATAAAACCAAATTGCCTGAGCAGTGCGCACTTCATTTAGCTCTTCTGCAATTAAAAAATAATTGTAAATCTCTTTTATTGCATCAAGGCAGAGAGACTCTAAATGCTTTGAATGCAGAGCATTTATGTGGAAAGGTAAAGAATCTGTCAAGAGTACAAAGATCATCCTGGAAAATAAAGTATGTTGTTGTTTTTTTACTTGCTTTACTCAATCTACACACCAACTCTCTACTGGAAAACATATCGTATAGGAAAAATTATAAAGCAGTGTTTTTAATTTCACTTTTCTGAAATGGAATGCATCTGAAACTAGGCTGTTTTGGTTTTCAGCTTATTATGACACTTAGCCCCATCCCTAATAAAGAACCTATTCCTGAAAGCAGCAGAGCTAATTACATTTTATTGTTTAAGGGTGCAACTGGGATTAAGGGTGCTCTCAAAAGATGATGAATCCACGTGAGTTTGCCCTCTGAACCTATGTAAATGGGTCTATATTCATGTTGAAATTATGTAAATGTTATTAAAATTTGCTGTATATGTAGTCCAGCAAAAAATTGTAGCTTAATTTTGCCAAACTCCAGTCCCTGGAGAAAGGATTACTAAAATGAGACTTTCACTGGTGTTTCTAATATCCAGAGAGTTGCAAACATATTCGTGGTGTAGTTTTCATGTTATTTTTAGTTCAAGGTGAAGCCTGGTTGGTTATTCAGTGTATATTTATATTTTCTGTAGTGTCCTATGGCTTCCTCTTCAAGAACACTTTTCCCCTTCCACCACCTCTATCCCAAAATACTTTTACTTAGAAATTCACTTACGTTTCAATGTTGGAGAAACCATTCTAAAAAAGCCACGTTGGTATACTTTAGGAACTTTGCCCTTCAGTGTTAGCAGGTATTTCCTCACGTGTTTGTACACTGTATTGTTTGTGAATTTTGTTTGGAGTTGAGTATCTTTGATGAACAAAGAAGAGGAAGTGTCTTTTGAGTAGTGTTTTATAAAAGGCTGATAAACATGCAGACATCATCTCAGCACTACTTTTGTCCTATGTAATACAACCGAGATGTTAAAACATATGGTACTTTCCTTAACTGTTTTGGATTGCTTTGAGCAGAAAGAATCTAATATGCTACACTATGAAGAACGTGGCTGTAATAGTTTTTGAAGATTTAGTTTTTTCTTAAACTTGCCTTTGCTTATTTAAAAAAAAAAAAAATTAAGATAATAAAATTGCTAAGTTATGAAAATGGAAGCGTTTTTTTTTTTTGAAACAACAGAAAAGCATAGTCATATTTAGGAATATTTGATTAATTAACTTTAATCAATTAAATAGTTCCTAGACTAATATCCATTTAAATTCATTAGAATAGTGAAATACATTCAACACCCTTTTTAGGGTATTTTTTTTATTTTTACAGTATCTTTTGGACTTCTATGTGTCACTATCACACATTTGTAATTTTCCTGAGATTTCCCAATTTAGAAGATTTGCAAATAGAATTTATGGTGGTCAAGCTTGACCTTTCTCTTCTGCAACATAATCTGAAAGTACTTTTTAATCAAAGTAATGTCTGTTTTTTCAAGGAAAGTTGCCGATTATTTCCTGTTTCTGATGTCAGTTACGTATTTAAGGAAGAAATTCAAAACTGGTTAAAAACATAGAGAAATCCAGTTAGTTCTTTCTATAATTTTAGAACTGGTTATGATAACTGAGGCATTTCTTCGAAGAAGCCCAAAGAAGATGGAAAAAGCTCGGTTTAGTTAAAGACGTGCCTCCTGCAGTCCTTTTTTTTTCCGTTGTGCAGACCTGCCACTGGCAGTGAGGTGTGAGCACCAGTGTTGTAGTTCACTCTGAACTGCGTGACTGACATCTTAAAAGTAAGCCTGTGAGAGGTTCCCTACAGCTCAGCTGCTCTGAAATGGTCAGTGATTGTCAATGTCTGTAAAGTTACACCACTTAACTAGATAAAGCTATCTAGTTAAACCATGTATACTTAAACTGCATTAACCCTTGCTTGCACTGATTTTGCTGGTGTCAAGCTCTAGTCAGAAGCTTCCTTCCTAGGCATCTAAGGTTTGTGTCAGATGATTTAGTAGTATAGCTGGAAAAAAATAAGAAAAAATCCACATCTGGAGAAAATTTCATCCTAGAGGGTCTGTTAATTCTGTAAGGTTCTCATGGTGTAGGAAGTGTCATCTTCATTTTGTCCAACGAGTCTGTGGCAGTGCACACGAGTCTTTTGCAGTAAGGTGGTTTGTAGGTCTCACAAGCCCCTGAATGAGCTCACGCTGGCAAGGTCACTGGCTGGATACGCACAAAGGACTTTTCCTTCGTACAGTTGAGACTCAGATATAACGAAGGTATATTGAGAATAGGGCTCAGCTAGTGCCAGAAGACAGGCAGACATGAATGTGTGTGTCTGTGGGCATGAAGGGTCCTTGAAAATGGCTGGTCTTTTGCAATACAGCAGATTTTCTTTTCCTGATGAAGCAACACAAGAGAAATAGGATCCTTAAATGTTTGGCAGTGGTATGCTGAAATACTGAATTAAATATCATTCTCACAGCTGCAGTAGATTTGATTGTGGCTGCCAGAAGCTGTGGAGCAGACCCGTTCTTATGGGTAACACCACTATCAATGTATTCATTTGTAGCAGTCTTACATATCTGCAGTAGAATTTCTGTATTGGTTTTGCCTGGGGGGTTGGTCTGATATATTTTACTTGTCTAAAATTCATGTCAGCTGTCAGTGAAAGTTTTTCAGTACCTCTTAACTGCAAGTTTTTTCACCGGTGTTTGGTTGGGACTCTTTACTCCTCTTAGAAAGATTTTTGAACCTGGTCAAAAAATGTTCTGTTGTAGGAAAATTTGAGAGCATAATAAATCCTGGGGTATGTAGGATATCCTTCATCTAACCTCTTGTGTTCAAGAATAATCTTCTTTTGTATGTGCTTGTCCAGTGCTTGCGTGAATAAGCCTATAAAAAAATTGGAGTTTTCCTGTGCTACATCAACCCAGAGATTTGACATACATAAATTACCACCTATAAGAATACCTGTTCACGATTTCCCTGTAGAAAGAAATGAAGCAAGACAGTGCCTTTAATTACAGTTGCAATTTCTTTTTCACTCTATTAAATCCTGTAGCTGTGGTCTGCTCTTAATTATGTCCTTTCTTCCATCCTCACTTTAATTTTAGACCTATCAAACTGTTGGCTAATGGAGTCAATTTTTGAGTTCGTTACCTCTAGCTTGTTTACTATCATACACAGTATTTTTTTTTCTAATCCCAATGAGTTTGTTGGGTTTTTTTATTGAGCTGGACTGAGAAACGCTGACTAGTGGTAGCAACATTCCTTAGACGCTCTATTTAACTTATGCATTTGTTTGTATATTTTTCTTGATCTGAGATTGGACTTTTGAGTCAATTTGCTAGTGAAATTTTGCATTCTCAAATTCTCCAATAATAATTCTGGTAAATAGCAAGGCAAAGTTAGCTTTAAACACAAGGAATCCTTATAAAATTGAAAAAAACTTTTTGTTCTTTCCTGGGACTTTGTCTGTGTTGTCTAATGCTGCATTTTTTGACTGTCACAGCATTTCAGGAAGCTGTGAGCATGGATTTCTCTTGTGGCAATGCGCAGCCGTGCACTCATGAGAATGGACACAGATCGTTTCTGTGATGGTTGTGCTCTGAGCGTGGCAGCCAAGGTGAAGGCCCAGGGCAGCGGGATTCTCTGAGGACGGGTTGGAGGAAACAAGTAGCTGAACTGGAGGACTGACAGCAGGAGGAAGCTGACCTGCAGGCCAGCACCCTTTGCAAGTGTGCTTGTTGGAGCCGAAGGGGTTGCTGTGATCAACTGCTGCTGCTCCTCAGCTTTCTACTAGAAGTTCTTTCCCCCTCAGGTCTGCTAGATGAGCCTTTTGTAAGGCTGTTATTTAACTGGCCTGTTCACAGTTAGTACAATAGCCTTTTGTTGTATAATAGCCTTTTGTTAGCCCCTCTCATTTAACTCAAGTCAAGGAGTAAGAAATGTATTGACTTGCCTCACCTGTGCAAGTAAATCAGTCAATCTGAAGGGGGTTGATGACAAGCCATTCCCAGTGGTCTTGGGTGAAATAACCTCTCTAGTAGGCACAGCAGGAACCAGCAGATGTGTTGGAGAAGTAATAGTCTACTGTCTTAGCACTGTTTAGTAGTAACTTCTGACTCTGGCTATATTTGTGTGTGAAAACTACGTTATCAGTATTCTGAATAATTCAGTATTCTGTATCAGTGTTTGTTCAGTTATGGATAAATTGGTTGAAACATCCAGACAATTCACCAGTAGTCTACTGTCTTCTCTACCGCCTCTCTACTGTCTTCTTGAAAGGAAGAAGAAGGTAGGATGGGAGGATAAAGCTTCTCTGAAAAGAAGGAAGTGATAGAAGAAATTAATTTTCTTTCCAAAAAAATAGCAAAAAACCCCAGTAGATGAGTGATGGTCAGTTAACCTTTAACAAGATACTGGTACATTTCTTGAGTATTGGGAAGGTAGTTTATTTTTTTTGCACCTATAGGGCACAAAATCATAACTAAGTACATCCTTGCATAGTTTTATCATCTGTGTTAATCTGGAGCCTGTAAAAATCAATTATGTATCTTTATAAGGGAAGCGTGTCTGTCAGTTTTAATGTCAAGGGAGGGGAAACAATTTTTCTGGATGAATTAAAAACCTATTGAAAATTAAGATTACCTTGAGGGAAGACTGATAAGAATTTAATAGCTAGTTTTGATTTATGCAGTTGTGCTAAGATTAGAGGAACGTTTCATAAACTCTTGATTTCTCCCCCACCCCCTCCCCACCCCCCTAATTATTGTAATTTTGTGACTTTCAGAAATCCTGCCAGAAACCTGTGGACAAGTACATTGAGTATGATCCTGTTATCATCTTGATTAATGCTGTTTTATGTAAAACACAAGCATACAGGCACATTCTTTTCAATACAAAGATAAATGTAAGTTGCTATGCCCCCTACCCTGTTCTTCTCCTGCCCTTCCACAGGTTCAAGCAAGCTGAACCAGTTATATTATGAATAGAACACATGAAATCTCAATACAGCAGTCATCTCACATCTTCAAGAGAAGAGAAAGAACTGTATGGAACTGTTAAGGCAGTTTTCTATACCCTCTAAATTGCCTGTCTTGATAATTAATGTTAAAAGGATGATGTGTTTAAACTACACTGGAAGAGAAAGATTTAATTTCAAATTAATTTCCAAATTAAATTTCTGTTGGAAACAATTCTTTCCGAAAGGAGTTATATATAATATATATAAATGAGTATAACATACCATATTAACTATACTATGCCAATTAAACCTACTGCACTAATTTCTCGTTAGTTTCTTCCTGTGGAATTAACCATGCCCTGAAAGCTATAGCAAAAGATGGTAGCTTTTGCAGGAAGCATTGTTGATTCAGAGTTACATAGTCAGCTTAGTTGCCCTGGCCAGGCTGGAGTGTCGAGCTGTAGCTTTTGTTGACGGAGTTGCATATTTTTCCTTTAAGGATGGATTTCCCAGGAGAGGGAAGCTAATCTAGAGCAAACTATGCAAGCATAAGTGCGTACTGTGTTCATGTTGATACGTCTTGGCCAGTTCAGTATTAAGCAATGTAGATAAATATACTCACCTCATCTTTCAAGCATAAATCTGACTAAAGATTTTTAATTAATTTAGTGCTTCTGGAGACTGGTAATGATGTTTTCTGTGAGGCTTCTGGAAGAACTATTCTACCTGTTGAAATTTCATCTACTCAAATAAATGGAGTTGAATTTTAAACTGGTTTAGCCTGTGCGTGTGTATGCAATTGGTTTAACTAGTTTCTAATGGAAAAAGTAGAATCCACGCACAGATATTGCACTGGTTTATTTAAATCTCTATAAAATGAGAAGTCACACCACATACACACTGGCTTACAGACTGTTTCATGTGGAAACATGCTAAATGTGTACCCTCATGACATCATTTTTGCAGTCACTTCAGAGGATACTTTTTAAGTGTTTAGTTACATTGCTCCTTTTATTTTTGGTTCTTCACCCTTATCCGAACTAAGAAATTATTTTGGTATAACTACACTACCAGTTTCTTCTAATGGAGTTTGTCCCAGGGAAAAACTGAAACAAGGGTATTTAAACTAGTTCACTGAACAAATAGTTGCCCTGAAACTAAAAATTTTTATAGTATAGTTCTGCTAGCTATGGCACAATTTTGTTTTTATATTCCTAACTGAAACACCCTTTCTAATTTAAAAAAAAAAAAAGTATAGACTAGGCTTTGCAAACTACATTTATGTGCTTTCTTATATATGAAACTGTTCATGCAGTTTCCTACCTTCTTTAATTTGTTTATCATGTGAATTTATGTTAAAAGGATGATGTGCTATAGTAGTGGCTCAATGGAAGTAATTTGGTTGTGTTTCTAAACAAAAATAATAAACTTACAGAACGTGCTTGTGTGGAGATGTAGAAATGTATTTTAAATACCAATTTAATACTCATACTTTAATTTATACTGATTTAATACTAATGCTTTTGATATCCTTTCATGTACCAGATTCATGGGAAGCTCTGCATATTTTGCTTGCTCTGTGAAGCTTATCTCAGGTGGTTGCAACTACAGGATTCAAGCCAAAATATAGATCCTGATGACTTAATCAGATATGCCAAGGAATGGGATTTTTATAGAATGTTTGGTATAGCTTCTTTAGGTAAGATTAATGATTAGTTCATATAACTATTTACTTTTTAAGCACTGAATAACTTTGAGTCTTTTATCAAGCCTGTATTGCAAAAATTGATACAGAATGGATGTCATGTCCTACCCAGTATGGTTAAACAATTATATGCATACTTAATCATTTGCCTTCATTTAATGCAAATGCATATTTTGGTCCTGATTACAGTTCAGGCTGGTATGATAAGCATTAGATACCAAAACACTGAAAAGTGGCAATATTCAGAAATCTCCATCTGAATCCATTTACATATTTTTGAAGACCAATGTAGAGCTCAACCTGATTCCATATTTCATGTTGACTCCAAGGTTGTTTATTCATTAAGGTGATGCAACATTAAGGATGATCCTTACAGAAGTAAACAATAATAGGGAAAAGCTGTATGTGTTGGGTTGGGTTTTTTCTTTTTTTTTTGCATGAATACAGAAAGATCTAGAGCAGTGTCATTGCTGGTAAAGAGTAAATACTTCTGTGCTGCAAGACTAAATTTGAAGGCAGGGCAGGGTTTTTCTTTTATTTTGGTTAATATTTTTATTCTCATATAGAGTTGAAATCAAGCCTGCAGACTAAAACTAGTATTTCTCTTAGACATTCAGAGTTTGACTTCAGTCATTTATTGTCTAGTGTTGCTCTAAGTAGGCTTTCATAACAGATCAGTAAAAATGTTGGAACTCATTTTTCAGTAGTAATTCATCTGTTACAGTTGTCTTGAGAGCTGCTTTGACATCTGCATTAGTACCAGTGTTATGCAGGGACACGGTGTCAAAAAAAGTCCAATAGCTCAATGATATTTTCACCTTAGTGTTCTTTCTCATGCTGGATGGAAAGGTGGTGACCCTTTAAAAAATGACAAATATTGATATTGTTTTACAGGCTAACAGACAGTTGAAAAAACCCCTCTCCTTTTGTTAAAAAGGAAAAGCAAAGGAAGTTCACATGCTAAACTTCGTGCTGTACAATGTCAGAAATGATGAGTATGACAGTCCGACGTACAGAATTCTGTGATAGATTTATTTTGAATGAACACAGGAGATGGAGGACGTGTTCATGTTTGCATGCCTTTTAAATAGCAGTGGCTCAGTTGCATTTGAGACATATAATGTCACTGAAATTCATTGAAAAAAGGACTTGATTTTGGTACTTCATTCTCTCTTTACAACTCCTTATTTCCTTTCAGAACAAACTTCATTTTTGCTTGGCATTTTTATTACGTTATGGTGGATGAGACCTAAGATGCTGAAAACAAAGTCTGACTTCATTTTACTTCTCAAAGCATTGCTGTTGTCCAGCTATGGAAAGCTTTTGCTAATTCCAGCTGTTATTTGGGAACATGACTACACACCTTTGTGCCTTGCATTTATAAAAGTGTTTGTCTTGATATCAAACTCTCAGGCAATTAGAGGTATGTTTTTGCTTTTTTATTGCTACATTATTTGTATAGAATGCATGTGAGAGAATGCAGCTGTCATTATTATTGCATTGTATTTTTTAGTTGGTATCAAATATGTGACTGAAATAGCTCTAGCTTAAAACTGTCACTTAGACTTTAATAGAAAGTGAATGAAACAAAACACTATTAAAAAAAGAAAAAGCACCTCTTATCTCGCCATCGTCTCTTTCAATATCCTGTATTACATCTATCAGATTCATCAGTTAGAATTTGAGACAAGTCATTGTGGATCATTGAAACATAAAGTAGAATTCTTTGTGTGTCTGGAAGATGAAAATTTCATGTTAATGTTTTGCATGGCTTTGGAATGCAGACTTTTAACAGATTTGTGTGATTTCTTGTACATACAAATTAATATGAATTCTCACAGGGTTTCTATGATCTTATTAAATGGTGATAAATTAGTTATTTTTTCTTTTGCAGTTACATTGAACTCGAACCGAATGCTCCCTTGGTTGGCCATCATCTTTGGATTAATTTTGGAAAATGGTGTGGTCTGCTTGTTCCAGAAAATGGGATGGGATGTTTGAAACGTCAGCCCAGATCTGAAGAAATACTGACAACATGACGATCATTTTCTAAGAATGATCTCTGCCAGCAAGCTCCAAAGACACTATTTTCATAGTGATAAAGAAAGTAATAGGTAACAAAAACTTGCATTAGTGGCGAGTGTAGACAGTTTTAGGATGAGTTAAAATGGGAGACTTCATAAGTTTGGCTATTTAATGTGGTGAGCCATAAAACCTCTGGTTAGCTTGTATATTTTCCCATTAAAAATATGATTGTGTCACTATCCCAATAGCTTTATAAATCTGGCTGCATAGCTATGGCTATAACAAAAAAGGTACACTAAAAAAATTCAGCACTGCTACCAATCACTGTGTTTTGGCAGAAAGAGGAGGATGAATTGTTCCCTTAAGAGGAAGGAAGAGAGTCAGTGGAAAAATGTAAAAGCCAAAATTGATATTTCCGCAAGAACAGATTTTCAGAGAGAAGTGAACATGTGCAAACAGATTATTAGAGAAAAGGCAAGTATTGCAGAGTAAAACTAGAGTGGGAAAACAAAGTTGCATTTTTCTAGAATGTTTACGTAACAATCTAAAATAATAAAATATCTTGTTCTAGAGTAATCTCCAAGAACTAGTTTTAACTGGCTTGAAATTTTATGCAGTCTCATAAATGCTGCTCCTTTGTTCTTAAAGCTGAAAAGAGAGTGAAAGGACTCTGATCCCCAGCATACGTCGTTAGCTGGGATACTGCTGCTTCTGCATGTAATGTTAAGCGACATCCCCTGCACCCAGCTCTCATCTGGCAGCAGGTTTAGTGGAAGCAAAAAGTGGAAGTATGAGGCTGCTCAGCAACAGAGAAGTACTTGTTAAAAAAACCCAACTGAACAAACAAACAAAACAAGTTTAGGCTTAAATTAGTGAAGAAACATTTATAGAAGTTCTGCACCTTTTCCCCTAGCAGGCAAAGAGAGGGCTAGGTGGCCCACAGAGGAAGTGGCAGAATTGGTTTCTGAAAGACAGTAATTAGGACACAAACTTGCTGCTTCTGTGCAGACCAGTTTCCATTACATTCCATCCAATGTTTATAATTCTCCTGCTTCAGTTCTGGAAGGCTGTAGTATCTACAGGTACTACTACCATTCTTCATTTTCCTTAGATGCAATTTCTTATCTGTGTTTTGCAAAATGCATCAAATAACATCTTCAAGATAATCCCAAACAGGTTTAGAGTAAGTCAAGATTATGACCATAGAACACATCAGACGTGTTTGTCTGATGCAACTGCCTGTGCCACAGTAAGTTATTCAGTCAGAAAAGCAAATGGTTGCTGATTCTGTTTTAATAGGTCAGAGGCTGACACCACTCATGTGCCATTTGTGTTAATTTGACATCTTTCTGAGCATGTAGAGAAAGCAAAAAACCCCAAATTGCAGCATCTTTAGGTACGTGAGACAGTTTAACACTGCAGCTGGCCCAGCAAGTACGTAGTTTTGAAAGTGCATGAGTGATCCACCTTGCTACTGGTGAATCAGTGCCCAGACAATTGAGTGTAGGTGTGCAGTTGCTCACTGGCTGAGCAACAGCTTTGGCAACACAGTACCTAGAACATGCTTGCTTTTTATATGATTAGATTTGGGGAGTTACTCCACCCCCAAAAGCTTTTTTAAAAACAGTATGTTGCCAAAGGTGCTTTTTGTAGTGCTCACCTTCTTCCCACAACACCAGCACACAGTATTGCAACAGGCTGCAGGTTAAGAAGTGCAAAGGAAAAGAGCAGTAGATCTTTTAGAAAAGCTTCAGGGTTGCTGGTCTGTCCTGCTTTCGTTTTCTCCCTTCACCTTTTGCTTTGAGTTTAAGAGGGAATGAAGTTGTGCTGCAGCAGAGAGGGTAACAGAAATATACCCACTAGGAAAATGCTGGTGTCTGCTGAGCCAAACTCTGTTTGTTGTTGTTGTCAGTTGTCATCTGGCTTTTACCCAGCTCTCTGTTCATCTTAGTACCTGATAAAGTTTCTTACCATTCTACATGTCCCTCTTCAGGAAATGTACATTCTTTCTACCACCAATGCAGATGTCACACCAGTGCTTTGATTTGTTCCTCTTAGGTTAGATTTTTTTTTTTTTTTAATTAATTATATGTGCCATGGTTATACACCAAAGATTTTTTTTTTTTTTTCCCCAGAAATTTCTTTGTCTGCTCTTGCACTGGTTTCAGTTTAAAGGCTGAGTGGAGCACGTTTAAGTGTGAATAATGCAAGGGGAAGATTTTGTGTTACATGTAATGTAAATATTACCTATTCAGCAGCAAAATTGTAAATATAATGTGTATATATTTTGTTTGGGGACAGTTTTCTTAAATTAAATTTTATTTTGAATTTTTAAAAAATTATTTCAGGACATTTTCTGAGTTTTATTCAGAAGACCTAGAATGGATATGAACACATTCTGAAAGAAGAAATGCTTATCTATTGTGTCACATATGCCAATAACATATCAGCTATGCGCTCTGTAATGCTATCTGGAGCCACCACCATCCTTATGCAACTTTGAGAATGGAGAAGAAAATTAAGAGCTACAGAGCTGTGGAATGAAAGCAGGTGGTGTACAAGTTTTCAGTCTTCAGAGGCATCATTATTGTCTAGTAATGTAGGACATTCTGCCTTGTGTGGTTTTATGACTACTCATTTACCAGAACTAACATGACAAATACACTAATATTTCATAAATCTCAGGGGAACTTGGGGATGCCCTGGGGTGGGGGGGGGGGCCAGGTGTGTGTGCATTTTTGATACCTTTGGAAAAGGGTTCCATATGGTGCTTGAGAGAACCTAGCCTATTTTAAGGTCCTGTCTGTTTAAAACAGTAATCTCTCTCACTTTTATTCCTTTTTGTCTTTTGAGCCCTTCTTCTTTCAGAAACTTCTTGTAATGAAATAGTCATCTGTGCTGGGGGAGGTATGACAAACAGACTGCCCTTTCTATGTATCTTCAGTTGCTTCCTTACCTTGTGGGAAAGGATTTACTTGAGTTAAAAATATAACAGCCTGCAAATGAACCCATGTAAACTCTTTGAGTTTTGCTTGGAATCAGAAGGGTTTATCATGGCCTATGGGAAATCTGTGGGCCTGTGGAGCAAATTCTGTTGGATGAAATGTACAGCAGAACGAGTGATGTTATTCAGAGTGGGTTGAGCAATGGTTTAGTGTTTGTGTGGTGGGAGCTGGGAAATTTGACTGGGTCTATAGGTCAGGTAACAAGTATTTAGAAATTATATAAAATTGGAGAATTTGAGTATAAGCTAGGAAGGATTATAAGAGAATGTAGGTGTCAGGCAGACTTCTACAAAATTAAGAGTTGAGAAGACTATAAAAACAAAGGGGACAGAATCTCAAGAAGAGATAATATTTAAGAAAAGATGTGGTATAGATGAGTATGAGTGTATGATTCAGCAAATAAATGAACATCCTACTCCTAATTTTTCAAAGGATGAACATGAAGGAAAAATATCATGTATTGTAGACATTTTTGTAATAGTCTGAGTTATAAAATGAAATGGCAAAGGATGTCTTCCAAACAGTATAGTCTATGGGTTTCCCTATAAAAGTTACTGATAACCTCATTACTTCAGTGGTTTGCACTCCATCCTTGAAAATACACTTTCATAAGCAGAATTGCCAATTGTACAGAGATAGAATTAGTCACTGTGAATGGGAAGAGCTATGCAACAGCAAAGCTTTTCCCTTCATTCTGCAATAGTGTGTGTTGCATTAGGTTTTGCTGATGGAGGCAAGGGCTACTACCCTTATGACCTTATGCGAGTACAGACAAGCGAGCCCTTTCTTCCACAACAAGTCGTATCTCAGGCATATAAACTGCCATTTGTTAGCCCAGTCTTCACTGAACTGAAAGCAAAATAGGACATCTGCGCTGGAAAACTATTGGCAGCTGATTTCTCTTAAAACAAGAAAGCCATTGTTTTTCAGGAGCTTGCATGCTTTTGCAATCCATCACCTCTTCCCCAGTTGGGTAGTGTTAAGCACCACAGTGCCATCTGGAGTTGAAAAGTAAAGCACTAGTTTCCAAAACTGGAAGGAACATAAAAGCACTATAAGTATGTATTCTTTGAATTTTTTAAAAAGTGTGTGTGTGTGTGTGTGTGTGTAAAATCACAAATTCAAGCTTTTAACATTAGTTTTCGGTATGGAGAAATGTTACAATGAAGTTAGTCATGAAAAATAGGTCACAAAATACTTCTTGTTTTGGTGACTTGGTGTCAAGTTCAATTCAATGTATGCACCATGAAAGCTATAAAATGCAATTTTTTTTAGCATGGTATCTCTTTAAGACAAACAGTCCTGCAAGCTGGGATTGTTCTGAGTAGCCTTGCTGAGCTCAGAGAAAATTCATATGGCAAAAGACAGTGAATGCATTCCTCCACTGCTTAAAGTCAATTAAGAATTTTGTTGCAGAATTCATTTGAAAGCCAGGTTGCTGCAGTTAGAATTTGCAGGAAGGTGTATATAACAAGATTCCCATTTTCTCTCCTGCCTCTTGTAATGCTGTTCTGACCTTCTTAGTCTTTCCAGTAATATTACTCAGGTGGCTAGAAAGAAGATCTGAACAGGAGGAGCTTTGTAAAATCTTTTTCCTAAACATGATCTGCTGTCCTCAATTTGTAAAGCTCTTTTGAGCCCTGTATAGATAAATGGCAGGTCTGCACAGCAGCTAGGAAATACTGCCAATGATGTTTTAATTGCTGTTCATTAGGATAATAGATATTGTTTGGGTTTGTTTGGGGGTTTTTTCCTGCCTAAAAACATGGTTTAAATTCCTCTAAATTCCATAGTCGTGTAAGAGTGTGAACTCATAAAGTTTGTATATGGGCTGGCTGCTGCAGAAATAAATCCAGATGATGCCCCTAATTTCTTATAATGTCTAACAGTAATTCTGAGTACAAAAGAACTGTTGTCTGTAAGCTGCACAGAAGTGCCTGCCACAGCTATCTGAGCAGAGGAGTGGGGACTGGAATTAAGACCTGAATCCTAATCCTGGCTATAAGACCAACTACTGCTGTGACCTTGAGCAAGTCATATATGTGTCTCCATAAAATGATTGTACCTCCACCATCACAGGATTTGGGGGAGGATTAATTTGTTCATGTCTGCTTAAAAAGATGAAAAGCATTAAGTCCTCTCAGCTGCAGGTTGTTGGGAGTCAGTCAACACCAGGAATGTCTGATACTGAAACAGACATGCCAGGAGCCAGATAATGTGAATATTGAAGGTGACATTTAAAGTCTTCGTTAGTTAAGGGAAGCTTTAATTCTGACCCTTGCTGGCATACAGTTCCATAACATATATACCTGAAGACTTTTAGGGGTATATACAGCAAATAATGAATACTTTATCGTTAATTTTAAGTTACTGCAGCTGCTGTGTGCCAGAATCTGAAATGACTTTAAAAACTTTGAGGGGAGGGGTCAGGCACATCTGAAAGGAAAATTAAGCTATCTTATTTGACAGTTAAAGGCTTTGAGGTAGAAAGCACAGGTAGCACATAAAAATTATTTTTAAAAAATATTACAAACCATTGTTGTCTTTTAAGTAAATGAATCCAGTAACATTGCACACATTTAAACAAGAAAACAAAATCTGAACAACACAGAAGTTCTTCTACTCACCTTGCACTATTCTCAGAACTGCCAATTCTCTCTGTAAGCATCTGTGGGTGTGACCTTTATAGTGATTCCCTGCCACATATGCTGTAGCCCATCTGACGCTGTCATACATGCATCACTCCTAAACTTTGATCCCTTCTTTGGTCTCTCACTTCACTTCCAGTATAAAGCTTTGGTTCTAACCTTCAAAGCCACTGATGTATCATGTCTTGGCTACAGCAGCGATAGCATCTCTTTCTCTCAGTAGGACAACAGCATTCTTTTGATCACCAGAAATCAAAAGTCAACAAAAGTGTAATAATAAGTAGAAGGAAAACATTCTCCCTTGAGAGCATCCACTGCATAATAAAGTGCCACATACCAGCACCAGAAAAAATGGCTTGGACTTTGCAGGATAGGGAGCAAAAGTGAATGTGTCACTTTGAGCATACTCCTTATCAATTTTTTCAACAACAGGAGTCTCTGTTTCCCTATGAGGACATTTCTCCTACTTAGCATGGAAATGGCAGGCAGATTGCCCAGCAAGGAAAACACAATCCATCTCTTACTCATTCCATTCTGGGAGAGAGCAAAATGAAAATAAGACAGTGCCAATTAGTGAAGATTTTTTTCAGTAAGGGTGGACAGATTATTCAAAGCCTTTCCTTTGGAAAAGCAAATTAACTTTGCTGTGGATGAGCACAATGGTAGGTTTCTTTACATAACCACATGGCAATAGTTTGTATTTAAACTCACACCTTTTCAAACTTTATTTTACACTCTCATTTTAAGTGGATTTTTCACTGAAAACTTTCCTGCTCAATTGAATTGTGCAATTTATTTAAATAGTGTGTGGATGGGGTGTAGATCAAGAGAGAGGGAAGGTCAATCCGTCAATCCTTTTCTTACAGCCTGTGCATTTTCTGCCTTACTTATCGATTAAATTGTGCAGCTTCTGAGCATATGAAGGTTTTACACTGAAAGAAAAGGCCACCTGGGAGAAAGGCACCTCATTCCCACAATAGTTTGACTATTGTGCAACAGGACAGATTGTATCAGTTTAAAAAAAAAAAAAAAAGTCATGTCCCTGAGAAAGCAGCATCAGAAACATGTACAGATCGTGTCTCCCTTCCCTCATTGTTACTCATCTGCTTTCATTTAAAAAAATGCCAGTGTGGTGATGCTAATCTAATTGAGCTGCAGGAGCGCTTTGATAGAAAGCTGAGAGGTGTTTTTAATCCTCTACAATACATCCTGATCGAGAACATCAAAACAGGAAGCTCTTGTGTGTGGATCTTTCCTCACTATAATGGCAGGGTGGAAGGTGCCATCTGTAATTTCATGCCATTATACCAAAAAGTGCTGGCTCCTCTAAACTCCTCACAGCAGCTGCCTCCTGAAGGCTCAGCTTTGTCCTAAGCTGGCAGCTGCCTCTGCCACTGCTGACGGGAACAGTTTTGTTTTCACGGAATCGGATGGGGCTAGAAGTGAACTTGTGAAAGGTCATCTGGTCCTTCCTGCAGCCACTAGGCTGGGTGGGCACTCTTGACAGATGTTCTCAGTGGCAGGCAGAGATCCTGGCTCTGAGAGACCAAAGCTAAGCTGCCTTTCCTACTTTTGACCTGTCCGCTCTTACTGTGTGCAGTGGCAGTTTGATGCCCAGCTGTTTTTCTACTGTGACCTTTTATTCAAGCAATATGATTTTGTGAAAATAAAAGATTTTACTTGAGGAATCCATTGTGAAGATGGTGACTTGATCTTTTAGTAAGTTTATGTCCTCTACTTCTTTTCTCCAGGTTGCATGCTTCCAATTCACTGCTACCCGCTGCAACAGCCTTGCTAAGCCAGCAACATGAAAACCCACCAGACAGATTCCTTGGCTGTGGGACTGCAAAGTGTTTAAGACTTTTAAATAAATAAAGCAGCCTGTACCTTCATCCTCGGATCTACTACAGGCTTCTTGCAAGGACTTATTTACACAGTTAAGTTGCAACAAAATATGATCACTGCCTACGAACAAAAGCATTTAATTCAGAGAATGGGCACAGTGAATCAAGATCTCTGCTCCTGGAGAATAAACACATCTGTACAAACTCCCTTCTAATTTGCAAAAGAAACTGTAAATTTCCATAGTCGGCACACTTCTAAGCAGACGCTCTTACAAATTTATGTCTGTGGTAATAGTGAGATATGCCTGGCTTCTCTAATACTCACTGATGAATTCTTTCTGTACACACCTGCATTTGAAAGCACAGAGAAGAGTTTTATTCTCTATGAGAAGTGACATTGAAAGCCTAGAACAGTCCTACATTTGCAACAGAAATACAAAGGACTTTTTGAATGACTGGCCTAGTGATAAGTGGCACAGGGAAAAAAAGTCCTATTGTGTAACCACATAAAGCACTGGAGACAAGACAAATCTATTTACATATGAAAACTCAAACCTCAAGCAAATCCTATGGAAAAGGACATGAGAAAGGATAAAAGAAATGCATAAAACAGCATTCCTTCTTCCCCACAGAGACTACCACAAATTTCTACCTCTCTCATTTATCATTAAACTTTAATCCTTTATGCAAATGCAATGATGGTCCCCAAAATACACTAGAGCTTTGTTCATAAATGTCTTTCCTCTTCTAAAAATGCACACAAAGATAGGTATAAATTATATAGTGAACCTCTCTACAGGTTATATTGTATGATGCAATGTATTTAAGGAAATGCTTCTCCAATTTGAGCAGTGTGACTATTAGTCAGAAAGAACAAAGGTAATTCAAAGATACAAGCCAAGATTGTGTATGATTTGTACAATAGTGAGCAGAAAAAAAAAATTTAGACTCAAGAGAGCATAGACATGCTGTGTTCACACAGGATAAAAACCAAATGGTAACAGGACTTTGATATTCTAGTGCTATGAGAAATTAATTTACACTCTGATTTGGGGTATTATTTTTCTTTTGACTGATTCTGGTAAAATGTCCTTCCCTTTAATCAAACAACTTTTTAATAATTCAGTAGTTTACCTTTTGTGTAATGTAGCATATAAAAAATAATTTTATTCCATTACATGAACAGCCTATTATGTTATTTAGTAGTAATAGAACAAGTTAGAAATGCAGTCTTGTTTAAGCTCATACTTCACCTGTTTAAAACTTTGCATCTCTCCTTGTTAATTTGCCTCTGCATGTCCAGCTTGAACTTTCCCTTATCTTAAGCAACCCTTACAAAATTGTAGGCCATGAGGTCTTTCAATACAAATAATTAGTGCTGCAAGTTTTTGTTAAATTCCAAATTCAGTTAAACCAAAGACACTGTAAAGGGCTGAGTTGAGAGGAAACATAATGAAATGTACTGTCCCTGTCATCCAGGAGCTTTTATAACTGAAGTAACAACCTTATTATGTTGCCTTTCTGTAAATTATTTTCAAGGTTCTGCCGTTTGACCAGTCAGAAGAGTTTAAGCAAGAGCTGGTAGGGCTCAGACAGGCAACTGCATTGTTTGTGACAGTGCCTGGTATCCTGAGCCAAAATGAGCTCTCAGACTTACTCATGTGTCTAGCCAGATAATCACAGGGATGTTTCAGACCCATGGAAGAAATGCTTGTGATTTCTGAAAGAGAGTAGTTAGCACTGCAAGGAGGATTGAACTACTTCTGCTAACATGAACTTAAGGCAGTGGTTTGACACAGGATTGAACTCTGTGGACTAACAATTCTAAGCAGTCTGCCTCAGTCATATTTTTTTAAAATTCTAATAATCCACGAGTTGCATGGGATTTCTCCTCTCATTTTAAATTAAGGAATTCTCAAAGATTACATTCTCTTGAAGACATTATCTTAATAATGTCTTAGCATGAATAAAACCAGTGGCAAAAGTTCAGTGAAGAATTGGAACAGTCAGAAGCCTGTGTATTTCAATAGCAAATGGGTTTGTCTCTTTAAATTGCATACCAACCTTATCTGAAAAATGTAAATTTTACTGCTAAAAGCACATTCCTCTGAAATCAGATGTGGGCTTCATTACTCAGGAGTGGTTCTTTCCACATTCATCTAATACATTTTCCTGAATAGAAAGGGTGAAAGGGAGCCAAAAAAATAAAGGAAACTGACTTCTGCAGTGAATATTCATTCCCCCCAAAGTTCCTCTGTCATTTAAAAACAAATGGCCAAACTCACTGATGGTCATTTGGAGTGACAACTCCTTGCTAATCTTACTGCTTCCTTACAGTTGCCCCACAAGCTGCAGGTGCCAGTCCAGCACATATTGAGCTTCACCTACAGTTTAATCCATCACATCTGCCCTGGAGCACATCTGGGTTCTGTGGGACCACCTCCACTCTTCCAGACAACTTCAGCTCAGGAGAGTTTGTCACTGTGCACAGACCATGTCCACACAGATCCTCCAGGTTCTTTGAGCCACAGCAGAAGGTCCTTGCAGCAGACCCTGGATGCTTGCAAAGCTAGTTGCAGAGTTGGAGTCACCAGGATCATAGAACAGCCAGATATGAAGTTTTAGCACCTAGTTCAGGGAGCTTTGAAACTTTCAGAAAATGTTAAAATCAATATAAGATGACTTTGCAAATAAGACAGAGCTTTTAACTAATTTGGTAAGAAAACAAACAAGTTATTTCCTTAGGTCATGCATTGTTGTCTAGAGTTAAATTTAGTAGCTTCAAATAAACCAAAGATAACAATGGATGGAAAAAATGTACTTCTGAGGAGCTGTTTTCTGAGAAAATACGTGTAGTATATGAAAAGGAAAATGAACCTCAAACTGCTGTGGTAATGTATCCTCTACAGGCAGGCACCGCGAAAACACAAGTAAGTTCTTTCAAAGTGGCTGAAGGACACAAAGCTGCACACTGCAGAAGAAAAGACCTGTCAATAGGGTTCCCTCTGGCATGTGCCCGATTAATCCTCCCATTTCACATTCCTCCCCAGCAGTCAGCTGAATGACAGAGTGGGGGAATTAGTTCCCCTTGCCCTCAGAGCAACCTAATTCCTCAAGCAAAATGAATGGCTTTAGCTAGGCAGCAAGGCAAATAAAACATGTTCTTTCCAGTTAAGCAAAAATGTGTACCTGCAACAAATGACTACACATTAACAATACATGACAAGTAGTGTATACCCAGACTCTAAAACAGGCTGAAAAAGAACATGAAAAATCCCCCAAGCTGTCAGCAACAGAACTAATGAAATGGGATCTTACACAACTTGTGTCCCAGGACCTCAGCATCTCCTTCCAAACTGCATGAAGCTCCAGCCTCCAGAAACATCCCTCGCCAAAACACTCACCAGCTCCAACATCCCATTTAGTTCTGAAGGTACCACCTGGGCCCCTTGCTGTATCCCCAGTTTTCATCCTCACTCACTAGAAGACACACTGAAGACTCTTGCCTCCTTCCCACAGCACCCACCAGCACCCAGCACCATGGAAGATACAGCACATGACCACCAGCTTTTGCTTTCTGGCTGCTGGGTGGACAAAGAGAAATCCAAAGACGAGTTTTAGCCATGATGTTATCCATGGAAGCAAAAGTGAGTCTCTCTCCTCCAGCTCCTACTTTGCACAAGGTTTATAAAAACAGCAACTTTCCAACTTCTACCCTATCAGATGTGGTTTACAGCAAACAGACTGACAGAAAACGCATGGACAGAGTCACTGCATAAGCTTTGTTTCCTTAGAACTAGACTAAATTTGAGGCAAAACTTTAGGTTTGTAAATAGGTACTAAATGGATCAACTTTCTTATGAAGATGCTGGGGGCTTTGCTACTCTTTGCTGCATTTAAAATTGTGCAAACTATTATTTACAAGAAAATGTAAACTTTTTTTTTTTAAATCAACTTATTTTAGAAGGCCATGCAAAATTAATTGGTTACCTATGATTAGGAACCAAATTAATTACAAATATTCTCATTTTTTTTTCATAATCCTTCTCCTAGTTTTCCCATTTCTTGTGACTACACTAAATTTTGTATTAAAAACTCAACTTTAGCAAGCATCCAAGTCCAAGCTACCCATAAAAAGAGTGCAATTTTGCCCCACCTTTATTGGAAAACTCTTTGAAGCAACACTGATCTTTTTACAAGTTATTCAAATAATCACCTACAGCGGTTCACTGCGTTACAAAGTAGTACCTGTGAAAACTTTGTAGCGTGTATTTGAATACCTCCTGTATCTTAGTATAGGTACCATGCAGCTCTTTCACAGTCTTTGAAAGAGACCAGACAGCGGTTCTGATTTCTGCAAGAAGATCCCTGCTTCCATGTCCACCCCCACCCCCATCCATGCCCAGCATCAATAGGGCAGACAGGGAATTCACCAGGAGCCAAAGCCGAACCTAAATGCTCATCTGTTACAGCTGCCAGGGCATCAGCCACCCATTTTTTATGACAATCACTTTCTCTAGAGAGGAGGACTTCTTCCAGACTCTTCTCTTTTTGTAGACTAAGAGCATTGCCAAGGGACTAGACTGTAATGTAATTATGATTGTTTGACTCTGCAGTTGTGATAGCAATAAAAAAGAGGGTTGTTAAAAAAAAAAAAATAAAATCTTCAAATCTAGCTAGCACAGACCTAGTAATTCCTTATTTCTAACTGCTTTACCACTTTTGTAGGCCCTCTGGAGAAAAGCTAGCAAAGAGTTACCCATGGTAGACTGCCTTATGAACCACTGTACTCACAGTTTTCTATCCTTGAGCAGCAGGAGCCTGACTGTCCTTGTTTCCTGGTAAGCCTGCCTTTTCCTGCGCCTGCTCAGTACCGGCTGAGCGGGCTGTGTGCGTGGGACTGGAAGAGTTGTGCGGTATCCACTGAGTGGGGAAGTTTTCAAGAGTTTATTTTGTTATGCCCTTAAAAGGTATCCTTAAAAGGTTATGTGTGATTCAAATTGGGGTTACAGAGTAAAAATGGGAACGGGGTGGTTGCTGGTATGTGGTTTGGACCAAGGGTAGAAAGCTTTTATAGTAACACAGCTTGTTCTGTCACGCACTCTAACCAAACTCTGACTTGAAGCTGCATGTAACTATTACTCAGTATTCAAGCTACACTTTCCCACCAAGCACCTCTCTTTCAAAGTAATTTCCCTACTTCATGCTGTTACAACGCGGTGAAGAGATAAAGCTCACAAATGAAACACCAGGCCCAGAAATCTGCCTCTGGAATAACTGCTTACTGACTTAACACATTTACTGTTTGTAAAACCTTTGTCTAGCTAGCCAGCCTTCACAGTGTTTGAGTTTGCCTAAGGAATGTGGGCTATAACTTCTCTCTCATGAAAGAAGATGTTATTAAAAGGGACAAGGTGCTGAAAACTTCACAAGTCCTAACAGTCCATCCTTTTTCCAGTGCAGACAATGTTGTGGAGTGATGCCTTGAGACTCTTATGCTCTTGGTACAGCAAATACCAGCCAAACATTCCACGTTCCCCAACCCACAAGCATGCTGCATTAAAATTAGAAACGTAAATAATTTTGCTTTCTAAGTTTCATTTATATAAGAGAAAGTACTGTGAGTTTTGCTCAAGTCCATTCTCACCAGTAGACTATTAATGAATGCCGCTGTGTAAGGATTTGTAAAACAGAATCTTTAATTCTAGTAGAGACAGGATTTTCTCTGTTGAATTCAAAGACAAGTAAAATCCAATAAAGAGAGGGAAGTAGGAAATTCCCATTCCAAATATAGGCAGGTAGAACCTTTCCAACTGTTATTTAAAAATTGCTTGCTTCAATCCAGGGGTGATGACTAGGTTTTTTAGGGGGAGGTTGGGAAGGGGGAGGGCTTGGATTCACTGAAATGGTAAATTAAATACACGCAACATTAAAAAGTTATGCTAAACATCATGCTTTTTATTTTTTGGGAAAGAGCAAGAAAATAGCAGTACTTCAACAGACTAGAAAAAGCCTCATCTAAATACCAAGAGCACAGCAAATTATATTCAAAGCTGATACATTCTTAAGTCAAAGCATAAAGGTGTACGTACATATGTGTGTATATATACTCATAGATATATACACACATATGCACACAACTTTTTAAATATAGATGTAGCCATTTGGATTTTCTGTGTTTGCCTTATCATTCATTTTAGTTTTAGGTGTGTTAAGTAATCAGACCAGAATTAACGTTAAAAAAATCCAACCATTGCCACAGACTAGATTAAGAACTGAAATACATACACAATTACAGCACAGTCTTTACTCTTGTGGCCATTAAATTCCACTAAAATAAGCTGGTTTTAGAGGGAATGCACAAAAACTCCACCCTGGAAGTCTCCTGGCTTTTATCACTGCAACATCCTAGCCTTTGCTAAAAACTAAGAGAGGAGCTACCCCCGAATGTGATGTCCAATTCTTTCTGTAAACTGTATGCATGCCAGACATGAACCATGCAAAAACCCTTTGAGATTTAAGCCCTTAATTATTAGCTTGTGTCAAGGTTCAGGCACTGTGCTTTACAGCAATCGTTAGAATTAAAGTTAAGAAATGAAAATTGCGTTGGGAGCTGATTTTACTTAAAATAGAGAAAGGTGAAGACTCAGATAGTTGGCAACTCTCATTTTCCAAGCTGATTAAGCATTACATGTACACACTATGAAGTAATAAAAACTTAACTGAGTGCTTTAGTAAGTTCTGAAAACAAAAATAAGTTATACTTCAAAGAACAAGTTAGTATAAAAGGTTTTAACATATGCAAAGTATGTGCTCAAAATACTTATTTTGCATTTTTTAAAAAGAGCTGTAGTCTACCTTACAGAAACAAAGTTCACTCAGTATAAAATATTGCAGTTTGTCCCATTGTGTCATATGAGAGGTTTCCTTATTCTTCATATGATCGAGAACACTTGCACAAGAGTTCACGTTATTCCAAGCCACACAGTGGCAGACAGACTATGTTTGAATCTCTGCTTTTACTATGCAGTGCAGTAAAAGCCAAGCAAACCATTTCAGAACAGAGTTTAGCAGGTCAAAGAGCTATGTTGATGCGAGAAATCCAGACAATAGTATAAAAGTTAATGCCAAGTGGCAGTATCAAGAAAGTGAATTAGATCAACAGAAAAAAAACTGCTGATAACATTCACTATCACATGTACAGCTTGTAAGCTAGGAATAAGGAAAAGTCAAAATTAGCTCCAGGAGAAAAAAGAAATTAAAAAAAAATTAACGGTGTAAACAATCCACCCAGTACAAGACTGGATGCAGCTGGTAAGAGCAGAACTAGCTTAGTACAGCTGAGGATGTGCGTGCATCCAGATGCATTTATCAATACCGTTGACCAAAGCAAACAAACAAAAAATCACCTGTAGCTATGTACACCCCAGCGGAGGCTTCCCTCCCCCCTGGCGAAGTTATTACAACTCAGGAAGTCGCTGCTGTCTTCTACGATTAAAATTCCAGTTATAAGCTACCAATGTTTGTAAGTTGAAAACACCCACCTTGCAAATTAAATTGAAAACTCTTGTCAAGTATGTCTGAGGACTCTTCAAAAGTTAGAGTACAGCACTTTCCTCAAGTGGTATTTGCATGAGTAACTTGTACTGACAGCCTGTTAAAATAAGTGACTTTAACACAACTCGGGGTAGCTGGGTGTTCCTCCTCAGGAAGAGGGATCCACACAGATTCCAGTCATTCTTGCTGAGGTGTGTTACAGGGAGAGAAGGGCAAAAGAACCTCAGTCAGCCTGGAGGTGAATCTTCCTGCTTCTAGAAGTATTCCTCCTCTTCATCAAAAAAACCATTTTCCAGAGCGTACGTGCAGTCTGCGTTAGAGTCGGCTTGGCAGGCACCTTTGTATTCTTGAATGGACTCATACAGGGAGTACAGCTGACACAGCAATGACATATCTAGCTGCCGAAGGCCGACCTGAGGCGGGAAGAATTCAAACAAACAAACAAACAGTATTGCAACTCTGATTTTCTTGGCAGTATAATGCTGTGTATCTTTTATTGCTAAACAAGAGGATCAAACTTCTTTCTACCTTGAACAGTTATGAAATATGGAAGTATAATTCATTTTCTAAGGTGACAGGCTCCCCACAGGATAAACTGGACAAAAGAACAAGGGACAATGTGATGCATTTGCTTAGGCAGAAAACGAGCAAAGTGTTCCTCCAGATTTTGTCATATTACAGCACTCTGCTTAAGCTCCAATAAGCAGTGCAGTCCTGTCCAAAGCATTACAGATACATTCATAAGCTCTATTGTCCCTACTGCGCAAGAGACAGACACACACTGTTTGGAAAAGTGTTCCTCACACAGTATCACAGGCTCTCTGTTTTTATTTAAAACAGCCTGGATTAAAAGCTGCAAATGGAGCTCTGGCTGGTTTTCCACTTCCACTTTCTACTATAATTTTCTTTCCCGATTTGGCATGCATAGGCATCTGACAAGGGTAGGTACGTCTAGCAGAATACAGCACGCTACTTGAAGGCAGCAAAACTAAAGCAGAAGTGAGATAAGGACATACATTGGAGCCTGCAAATCTTCACAACATTTTCAGGTGCTACTGAAGCATAGTCTTGATTTACAAATAAGCACCTAATATTTTGGTCTCCAAACTTCTAAAATATTAGTTCCAGAGCTAATTAAATATCTGGACCAACATTTAAAAAAAGGTTATCTTGTAGCCTGCATCTTTATGTCAGGTAGCAAACCAGTATGTTGTACTGCAAAGCAAAATAAAGCTAGTCATTTAACTCCAAGCAGTTTCCCTCTCTGGCAACAAAACAGAGAGTTCATTTGATATTGTCACCTATCCAAGTCAGAGTACATTAAATCTAAGGTTTTTCTTGCAGTAAATTAAAAACACTACCCAATTTAACATTTTAAAGCAGCAGCCATTTCTGCCAAAATTTTCAAATAAGCATTAAGCTGACAAGCTGTTCCTAGTGAGCCTCAGTATCATCACATAAAAGTTTTTGCTACAATTCATCTGCAGGAAAAAACAAACAAACAAACAAACAAAAAAACAACAGAAAAAAAACAAACAAAAAACCCAAACAAACAAAAAAACACGTTATCAGGCTTTACTGCAGCCTGAACACCAGGCTACATTTTACCTAGAATGAGAACTCTTACCTAAAAAAAAAAAAAAATAAATCTCACCTTTCATGTCTAAATTCTAAGGACAGATACAATCAATGCACAAGAAAAAACACAAGAAGCTGACGAAGATCTTTTGGCACTGCTGAACTATCCTACCAGCTCCTTTTTCTGAAGACAGAAGGAGGAGAGGGGGGGAAAAAAACCCCCCAAAACCCCTCCCATATACCACAATGCCATTCCAAGTTGGAAAGAAAGGATACAGCACCTTTCAGGACCAACACAAATTACTTGGTGAGGTCATGAAGCCGAGACATGATGTCCTGACAGGCTGAACATGAGGACTTTAGGACAAGACATGGTACAAGATGTGGAACACTGCGCTAGTTGCCAGGAGGTTACAGACAAGCCTTTCCAACACCTCAGATTTGTGCTGCTTTTCTTACCCATCTCCATTTTCCTCTGTAAAGAACATGACAACTTTCTCTCCCCACGTTGTTTAAGCACGCACTCTGCAAGAAGCATAAGCTACTGTTCCTTGCTCTCTATTCTGTAAGAGGAAACCAGCACTCATGCTAATCTCCTTCTGCAAAAATTTGTAAAACAAAAACCAACCAACCAAACGAGATTGCAGGAAGGAAAATAAAAGGGACATACCTGTACCATATCCAGAC